>NC_051181.1:52460926-52611052 GCF_013339695.2 Rhipicephalus sanguineus
AGAGGCCGGAGACTGGTGCTGCAAGTTTCCGTGTTAGAAGCTGCTACTTGGACGTGACAATGTGGGCATATCCTGAATACGTGGAACACAAGGCTTCTGCACCAACGTTTTCGTGGGTGCTGTCGAGCTCACTAGTTTTCACGATAGATTGACAAACGACGACTCACGCCGCAGCACGCAGGAGCTGGGTGAACTCTTAACTGCCTTTCGAAGTGTTCACACACCTTGGCATGTATGCGACAATTCGCGTAACTGCGACGCCAAACCGAATTGCCTCGCTGGTATAGCCGGTATATCCGGACGTCAGTAACTGTTGGATATGACAGTACTCAGGGCATTAAAACTTTGGAAGATAGGTTGACCTCGACAATGCTGAATTCACTTGGATTTAGGAATGTGTGTTCTGTTGACGGACATATGCAGAAAAAATTGGCCGCGTATCTGCGTGCTTCGCTGCAAATGTCGTCTACAGACGATAGAAGAGGCGCTGCGTGAGATATCGACGCCATCTGGCACTACGTCGGGAAACATGAGTGCTGTGTTGCTGGCTGGTAGTCCCGGCGCAGCAGTAGGCGAAGACCGGTGGTGACCAACGCGACCGGCGGGGACGCCAGCCAGCCCGAACACGCGATATGGCGCGAAGCGCCGAAGCAGAAGAAACGTCCGCACTCAACGAGTACTCTCCACACACTATTTTATTTACACGTCGCCTGGGTGAAAGAGGAATGCCAGAGCGGAGCCCCATGGTATTCGTACAGTGCAATACTGAACCGAAACCGAAACACAACAATGAGCTCGTGCAGA
This sequence comes from Rhipicephalus sanguineus, assembly GCF_013339695.2. Taxonomy (NCBI): domain Eukaryota; kingdom Metazoa; phylum Arthropoda; class Arachnida; order Ixodida; family Ixodidae; genus Rhipicephalus; species Rhipicephalus sanguineus. The sequence continues at coordinate 52,461,731 of NC_051181.1, forward strand.
GGGCACGGAGGAAGGCAAGTTTCAGCGCAGTCGCATTTTCAGCGCAGCTTAAGAAACGAGGGTCTCTGGAGTTACGTATCTATGTACTTTCTATTAAAGGAACACACCACCTAATACTTACCTAGTGATGTTGCGCCCCAGGTATGCGTAATGTTTGCGTTTAAATGCGAAGCATTTCTTAGCGAACTTCTGCGACTTTGAGCGTATCTATCTATCTATCTATCTATCTATCTATCTATCTATCTATCTATCTATCTATCTATCTATCTATCTATCTATCTATCTATCTATCTATCTATCTATCTATCTATCTATCTATCTAGCCGCCTACGACTTTGTGCTCTCCTGGTCGCTTGGTTAATCGAATGTACACCAAAATTGGTATGGCGTAACATGACTGTATGACGAACATCAATGACAAGTCATAATATGAAAATCATGACACGGATGTCATGTACAGCATGATTTACATGCCACGCTCATGGTGCGCTGGCGGCCATTTCGCTAGCTTTATATACACCAAAATTGGTATCTTGCGACGTGACTGTGTAATGAACATAAATAACACAATTTAACATAAAAATCATGACATGCATGTCGTGTACAGCATGACTTACGTGCCACGCTCATGGGGCGCTGGCGGCCGTTTCGCTAGCGTGATCTACCCCGAAATTGGTATTGCGCGACGTGACTGTGTGACGAACATAAAAACGCGACTTAACATGAAAGTCATGACACGCATGTCATGTACAGCATGACTTACATGCCACGCTCATGGTGCGCTGGCGGCCGTTTCGCTAGCTTGATATACACAAAAATTGGTACCTTGCGACGTGTACGTGTGACGAACATAAATAAGACAGTTAACATGAAAATCATGACACGCATGTCATGTGCAGCATGACTTACGTGCCACGCTCATGGGGCGCTGGCGGCCGTTTCGCTAGCTTGATATACTCCGAAATTGGTATCTTGCGATGTGACTGTGTTACGAACATAAATAACACGAGTTAACATGAAAGTCATGACACACATGTCACTTACAGCATGACTTACGTGCCACGCTCATGGTGCGCTGGCGGCCGTTTCGCTAGCTTGATCTGCCCCGAAGTTGGTATTGCGCAAATTTACTGTGTGACGAACATAAATAATAGGAGTTAACATGAAAACCATGACACGCATTTCCCTCAATGACATACAAGAGGATGTATGCAGCTCTTTGCTGGCTGCTTGGCATTACATCGGTTCCCACAATGCGTGGGATCTGCCGGCTTTTTTCTTCTTTGTTGCCTTTTTTGCTTTACAGTTGTTCACACAGGAACAGGAATGGTAAAACACACTTGGACCAAGCTTTGATTTGAAGTGCTCACATGCTGGTGCTTGAAAGTCATTAGCAAAAAGACCCTATACAGGCGTCATGTCGGGTAAGGAATCGCGTTAACATATGTATTATAGCTTAGCAAAGGAGTAAAATATACACCAGTAATCACACAATGGTGGTTGTGCAACGAGTGCATGGTTTGATGCTTCCCACCCACTGCAAAGTGCTGAGCCATATTTCTTCATTGTCATCGCCCACATGCAGCATCAAGAAAGTGCACTTAATACCTCACAGATATGAACCGGGTACCTCGATTATTCACATAATGACGAATAATGGCGTAGGTGTACTTCCAAAAATTGTGATGTGTGGCGTAGTCCACACCTCGCGGAAAGCCAAACAGTTGGTCTTGCCCCAACACCAAGCTGCGCTCAGAATTCGCATTAGGCAGTATCGCATTCCTGGGAGGATTTTTTAAATGCGAAGCATTTCCTAGCGAACCTCTGGCACTTTGAGCGTTTCTATCTACGTATCTGTCTATCTATCTATCTATCTAGCCGCCTACGTCTGGGTGATCTCATGATCGCCTCCTCAACTTGGTGTAGACCAACATTTGCATGGGAGGGTAAGAGGATTTGGCGAATATGATTGCCGGGTCATGACATGAATAATATTAAACTGCTGTCGCGTGCGCCGTCAAACCCTTTCCATTAGACATGTGTAGCACATACCCGTTTACCACGGGCCGTGGTGTACAGGTATGCGCCACAGGTGATTGACAGTTTATATCTACCCAGGAACGGCGAGAACAGAAGTTGGTAACTTAAATGCTAGAGCGTTAAGGAAAACCAACATCGGCAGCGTTGACTCAGCGAATGGAAATATTAAAAATTAGGATCCCAGCAGGAATCGAACGCAAGCAGTCTGCGTGGCAATCAGGTATTCTACCACTGAGCCACGCCAGGTCTACAAACTGGCCTGGAAAAACAGCCTATGCAGGCGTACTATCGGTGCAACGTCAATTGTGGTTGTGGTGCTGGCTATCTAATTTTACAACACAGCAATAAACACTACATGATACTCCTACGATGTGTACTCCTACGATACAGGCGTCATATCAGATGAACGTCTTTAGTTCCAGTGTTGGCTCCTCTTTTATAGCAGTCTAATAAACATTACATTTGTATTCCTATGATTCAGGAAGCTATATTGAAGCATTGCTCGACCCCGGAGGAATACATTACGAACGTTACATATGATATCCACATCACAGCACCGTAAAGTGCACTTCGTCCACCAGAACGACGCAGTGTCCTCTTCATTTCTTACGAGGCTGGGCGATGGCCTCATGCTGACCGAGGATGATGCCAGATTAATTGACAGCCGCTTTGTAGACTAGGCTACGTAGGCCACATACGCCCAGGTAGTCTACGAATACGACAAACACCATCCACTGAAGTTGGTCTACGTAGCACTATCCAGGCCTACCAGCCTCGACGGCCTATACCTCACCAACACGAAGGGTGGCTTCAGGTTCGGACATGTCGCCGGCTCTGTCGACAGATAATTTGTCGACGAAATCAACGAGGCATCCACGAATTCCAACAGCTCTACTATACCACATACTTCACTACACATGGACCCCTCGTCACCACGATCACGACCGCATCCTATAACAAGTCATGACCAGCTGCTGGTGCTCACTGATCATGGTGATGATGCCCTTGTTCAAGAACTGTCAAGAACTTCTTGCACACATGCACACGGGTTCGTGAGGCGTGCGTGCGTTTTCGGGACACGTATAAGCACTACATATCAGCTTACCGCGTCTGGTTTTGGTAATACCCACGTTGCCATTGGCAGCGTTACCCAACCGTAAACAACTGGTTATATAACACATATGCGGCTCTTCAACATATATATGTGTGCGTGTAAAATATATACAAATCTTTAGCGTCATTTTGTAACGTGTCGCTCAGTAAAAAAGTTACGCCACAGTCACCTACCCGCCACATGCTTCGCATAACATCGACTCCCACGGTACGTGGGATCTACCGAATTTTTTTAATCTTCTCAAGTATGTGCTCCCATTTCCACAGTACTTTATTACAAAATGCGTAGCACCCATGTGCAGCAAATGAGATATTATTGCGCTAACAGAAATGATGTCAGTATACTAAAACTCCCAAGCTGGTCAGAACGAGCAGTTTGGCCGAGGCGCGACCCCTAAATTGAGCACAGAGCACCACTGTCCACGGGGATAGATGCCGGGTGATTTGACGGTTAAGCAACTTCTTTTCGTGTTGGCACGGCTAGCTCTTTTAAAGTCTGTCGCACGAGGCTGCTGCTGCTGCAAAAAAAAAAAATAGTTCACTCGCGCAGCAGAAATGCTATTTTTGGAGGACCCAGGCTTCCTTTGACACGACTGTCATATCAGCGATGGGATTGCCGCGTTGCCCAGTGTTGCTTGCTGCTACTATTCATAGCAAATGAGAGGAAATATTTGTGCTGTAATGAAGAAAAGAGTACGCTATAATGTTGTTCACCTTTTCGTAAATGCTTGCTTTTTGTAATTTAAAAACGTGTTGAAGCTAAGGGTGCTCAAAAAAGTGGCCAAGCTTGCTTTAAGCCGCGCAAGGCTTGAAACCGTGAAACTTGAAGAAATCTGAAAAATAATCTGGTTGCTTCATGGTTCATTCTAGGCCTTAGCTAGGTGATGCAGGTTGTTTGGAGGTTGCTTAGTGGTAGTTGCTAGGCTTTAATTGGTGATGCTAGGTTGCTTCTACGTTCATTCTCAGCGCATAGAGGTTCGAGGTAAACAAAAGACAGTCACATACTCTACAGGGCTAGGTTGAACTGGCTACATCGAGGTTGACCTTGGTAGTACCTAAGTTGAACTTGGCTTTATCGAGGCAAAACTTGGTGTGACTAGGTTGAACTTGGCATTAGCTAGGTTCGGTTGGGGCTCCGCCTAGGTGGTTATTCCGGTAGCACCACCAGCTAGTGTCGTTGGTACATACCCGTTTATGAGAATATTTTGTGATAGGCCACACAGTTGCACATACCAGTTTGATGACGATAGTTTTCTTCTTCATTTTTAGTGGACTAGTGATAAGTCGCGGTATTTACCGAATTTCGGTTGCACATACCTCTTTATGATAATTGTTTGCGCGTAGGCCGCACAACACATACCCCCAGGCCGCACAAATTACAGCTAGCTTAAACACCTTCGCTGGTAAAATATCCAAACTGAGGCGTTGCTGAGACAGGACCATGAGACAAGCTAGGCCAAGTTCCTTCTGCAGGCTGAGAGGGTCACTGTGGTGGTTCTTGGGCCCTCAGATGCAGGAAAACCAAGGCACGAACAAGAAACACATTTATCGACTTGACACACACAATTACACACACACACTTACACACGCTTTGTCCCACTGAACAATACAGATATCCCTAAGTCCTAACTTTTAGAGTTCTAATCACACGCAAGAGAATCGGCGCGTCCTGCCGTATAGGCCCGTCGAACGTCACTCACATACCGCAGTCAGGTAGCGATGATGCCAGCACGAATCGGACAGGTGCGTGGTGCGGAGGTGCACGAACATACGACGACCTGCTCGTCGCGGACGCTGACGACGGCCGACTCGGACGTGGCACCACGGCCACGATCTCGGCTCGGGAAAAGGTCAGTTTGGGCGTGGCACCGAGGCCACGATCTCGGCTCCAGAACGCGGTCAGCTCAGGTTGTGCCGGAACCGCCTGGACGTGGCACCGAGGCCACGATCTCGCCTCCGGAACGGGGTCAACTCAGGTTGTGCCGGAACCGCCTGTACGTGGCACCGAGGCCACGATCTCGCCTCCGGAACGGGGTCAGCTCAGGTTGTGCTGGAACCGCCTGTACGTGGCACCGAGGCCACGATCTCGGCTCCTGGCCCGCACGCTTGCTCGTTCCCGGGACACACCAAGCTCGTCCCGGCTGGCCTGGTCGCACCAGCTCGGTCCCTTTTTCTCTCGGCCCAACGACCGGCGCTCTGGCTGCCTGGCCGCGTTCTTTCAGCCCGGCGACGTTCTGCCGCTCTCGAGCTTCGCGAGCGTCTCGCTCGCGCACACCGTCGTCGTCGTCTCTGGTTCGGCGTACCCTCTTGTGGGCCATAGTCTCTTACCACACATATAGACTCTTACTACACTTCCCCCAACTTCCAGTTCGTTGTACACACTAGTCAGTATTGTAGTCAGATGCAGACTTACTAAGCACACACATAATAGAATAATAGCAGTACAATCAGAGAACACTGAAGAACAGTTGTGTACAACGACTATAAATCATGGGTCACTGAAATCCACGCGGCTCATGTAGTCAGCGCCGACATTGTCCGCACCACGAATGTATTCAACGTGAAAGTCATACTCCATAAGGAGCAAACTCCACCGTAGAACCCTGCTGTTTAGATGCTTCGCCGACTGAATGTAGGACAGTGGTTGATGATCGCACTGCAATACGAAAGGCCGGCCATATAGAAAAACGTGATATTTTTGGATTGCCCAGACCACAGCTAGGCATTCTCTTTCGATGGTAGAGTAGGCCGATTCACGGGGTAGTAATTTCCGGCTCGCATACGATACTGGATGCAGACGACCATCATGCTCCTGGAGTAATACTGAACCTAAGCTTCGTGACGATGCATCAGTCCGCAGCACAAAAGGTTTGCGCAAGTCAGGAGATCGCAACACAGGTTGCGTGGATAAACGTTTCTTCACGTCTTGGAACGCTTGTTCGCTTTCTTTATTCCATACCAGCTTATTGGGAAAGCCTTTTTTCGTGAGCTCGGTCAATCCAAATGTCAACTCGGCATAGTTGGGCACGAAGTCGCGATAGTAGCCCGCAAGACCGAGAAAGGCTTTTAGTTCTTTCTTGGTTTGTGGTTGTGCTGCCGCCTGGATCTTGTCAGTGATTCCCTTCATCATCTGCAGTAAGCCCTGGCCGACAACGTGACCCAAAAAAGTGGTCGTAGGACAGCCGACTTCGCATTTTGCTGGCAAAATAGTCAGGTGAGCAGCTCTGACACGCTCGAAAAATCTCGTCAGCGTTTCCAGATGATCTTCCCAAGTCTTGGTAGCGATGAGCACGTCGTCAAAGTAATACAAGACATTTGGAATTCCTTCGGTTATGGTGCGCATTAGCCGATTAAATACCGCTGGCGCAGTCTTGATGCCAAATGGCATATACTTGAAGTGGTATAAGCCAGATTCGCATGAAAAAGCTGTAAGCTCTCTGGACTGGTTGGCCATAGGGACTTGCCAGTAGCCCTTGGTGAAATCGAAACGTGAGAAATAGTTACATCCCGTGAGCTTCGCAAACATCATGTCCGTGCGCGGAATCGGCTCACAATCCGGGAGTATAACATTGTTCAGTTGTCGAAAGTCGATGCACAGCCTCATGGTGCCATCTTTCTTTTTAACGACAACTATAGGTGAACTGTAGGCCGAGGTGGATCTTTCAATCACACCCAGCCGCAACATGTCTTTTATTTCATCTTCCACGGCATCTTTCACAGCGAACGGCAATGGATATTGTCGTAATTGTATCGGAGCCTCTGAAGTGAGCTTCAATTCACATTGAACCACCTCTGTCTTCCCCGGTACGTCGGAGAAGATATCTCTGAAGCTTTCAAGAACGTCCATGACTTGCTGTCGCTCGTTAGCGTTGAGCTCCGTAGATATGTTAACATCCGTCCAGTGTTGCGCCTGATCTAATGGAACATGTGGTACGTCGTCGCAAAAGTCCTCGTTTGCCTCCGTATCTGGTGGCTGTGTAGCTGCTGTAGCTGCTGCCATAGTTTGTTGGGTTGGTGGTTTGCGCTCTTCATATTTCTTTAACATATTTATATGAAAGAGCGTAGACTTGTTGCCGAGGTTGACGAGGTAATCGAGTTCACCTCGTTTCTCCACCACTGAGAAAGGCCCCTTCCAGGAGAGGAGCAGCTTATTGCTGTCAGCTGGTAACAATATCAGCACTCGATCTCCCGGCGAAAGGTTGCGCTTCCTCGCTTTCTTGTCGTAATAGCATTTCTGTAACTTCTTTGCCTTCTCTAATTCATCGTGTGCCAGCGCACATGTTTGTTCCAGACGTTGACGAAGCTCCATCATATATGTATACGAGGTCTTGGTCTGACTATCGAGGCGAGCGTTCGTCCAGAGCTCCTTCAGGACCGCCATAGGTCCTCGAACATATCGACCATACAGCAATTCAAAAGGAGAGAACCCAGTGCTACGCTGTGGAAGTTCGCGGTATGCGAACAAAAGTGGTGCGAGGTAGCGGTCCCAGGTCTTCGGACGCTCTTGGCACATGCGCCCTATCATGCGCTTCAGTGTGCCGTTAAAACGTTCAACTAGACCATTAGCCATCGGATGATACGGCGTGGTAGGCAGTTGTTTCACAGACAACAGCCGTGTAAACTCCTTCATAACGGCCGACATGAACGATGTGCCGCGATCACTAATGATCTCCCTTGGAATGCCGACGCGGGAGAACATTTCCAGAAGGCCCTCTGCGACTTGTCTTGATTCGATTGATGGTAGCGCAACCGCATCTGGGTATCGCGTCGCAAAGTCTACCATGGTCAGTATACAGCGGTTGCGGTTGTCAGAGGTTGGCGACAATGGTCCAACTATATCAATACCAACTCTGGAGAATGGTGTGTCGACGGTAGGCATAGTGCCCAAGGGAGCGCGTCCCACCAGGTGACGAGGCACTGTGCGTTGACATACGTCACACGACTTCACAAACCGCTTCGTATCAGATTGGACACCCGGCCAGTAGAAGTCCCCAGTAACTCTGCTTACTGTTCTTGTGATGCCCTGATGGCCGGCTAGAATGCCTTCATGCGCTAACTTAAGGACAGTTTCGCGCAGTTGACGAGGCACCACTAGTTGCGCCAATTCCTTTCCACAAGACAACTTCTGTTTGCGGAAGAGAATTCCGTCACGTAGGAAGAACACGGTTTCCCGGTCGTTCAACACAATCCTTTTACCAATTGCCTCGAAACAGGCTCGTAGTGTTTCATCATCGGCCTGATATTGCTGTAGTATTTCGCTTTCTACACGCAAAGACGGCAGAGACATCACGGGTAAAGGCGTGTCTTTCCCCACTTTCGTTCGGCCTGCTCCTACAACAGCTGTTTTTTCTGGGTCAAGACCCCCAATCAATACATTCTCCTGGGCCATGTTCTCAACTTCTTCGACCGCTGTCTTCTCCTGAGAGGCAGCAACGTCACCGGATTCCATCGCTGGCTTCTCCTTGTCGCAGTCGATGGTCGGTTTCTTCTCGGTTTTCCTACGAGTATCAGCGTCAAGTGGGATTGCGTCTGGCAATACCGCGCCCTTGATGTTCCCTAAAATCACGTCGTACAGTGGGTCCACCATGCACTTTACGAGTACTTCACCCACAAAAAATGGACTGCGTAAAAATACCTTGGCTTCTGGAAGGTACCTCGCCGTACGATCAAGTAAATACACTGGACTCGATGTTCCAGTAAATTTCTCTTTCGGTACTAAGGCCTGTCGCACGACAACGGTGTTGCAGCCGGTGTCCAGGAGCACGTCAACTTGTCTCTTCTCCAGGAACCCCTTCATGACAGGCACGTTCACAACGTTGCCGGGCGTAACAGGCCGACTAGATGTCGCAGTGACGATGGGTATCGTCTCACCGTCTTGCAGCGTCACGTATCCATCCTTGAGCTGCTGAGAAGTCGGGTTCTTTCCTTCCTCCGACAGGACACACGACGCCTGGTTCTTATGAAATTGACGGTTACAGTATTCGCTGCTGTGGCCAGTCCTATAGCATTTACCACATCGGCCCGGCGTATTTCCTTTGGTACGTGACCAGCAGCCAGCTGCGCGATGCCCCGTCTTGTCACATAAGAAGCACCGGTTCGCAGGTTTCCCTGCCTTCCTCGCTGCCTCGGACTTCTTTGCAAGCTCAGATGGCCCTGTCTCTTTGTGAGCGTGTTCTTTATTCAAGTTAGAGAGCGCCTGCGCTTCCATAAAGTTGTCAGCGGTCTCACACATTGCACTTAGTGACTGGCACTGTCTTTCCTTCAGAAAAATTCTGAGTGCTGGGGAACAACCTTTCATGAACTGTTCACATATGATCAGTTCCCTTAAGCCAGAATAGCTTCTCTCTGTCTTGCTCATTTCCATCCAATGATCAAAATATCCCGAGAGTCTTGCAGCATACTGCAGGCCGGACTCATTATCCGCGGGTTTCGCTTTGCGGAATTTCTCCCGATAGTCTTCTGCAGTGTACCGAAACCGCTGCAGTAGCGCCGCTCTTAATTGGTCATAATCTAATGCAGCTGTCGGATCCAACCGGCCTATCACAGTAAGAGCCTCTCCAGTCATGCATAAGCTCAATGACAAAGCCCATTTCTCACGTGGCCACCCTTGACAAGTCGCGACCCGCTCAAACCGCTGTAGGTAGGCGTCGAGATCGTCCCGTGTTTCGTCAAAGGGCGGTATCAGTTTATGAGGGCTATATACATCCGGTGCACGTGTAGTGCTCGTGGTGACGCTCGAGGTAGCTCCCCCTGGTTCATTAGCCTCGGCTGACTGTCGTCCCGCGCTTTCCTGTAGTTTAAGCTTCAGCTCCAAAATCTTGAGCTCTTGTTCCTGCAGTAGGCGTTGCCCCTCAGCGCTTTCTTTAGCTTCCTCTCGTTCACGTGCGCGTTCATCGCGAGCTAGTGCGCATTCTTTGTCCACCCATTCTCTAAGCGCATCCTTCTCGAGCCCTAGTTCCCGGCCAAGTGCGAAAAATCTTTCCCTGTCCATGGCTCAGCCCCGCATCTGAGTAATTGCTGTAATATTAATGTGCTATCCTGGCAGGCTCGCCAAATGTGGTGGTTCTTGGGCCCTCAGATGCAGGAAAACCAAGGCACGAACAAGAAACACATTTATCGACTTGACACACACAATTACACACACACACTTACACACGCTTTGTCCCACTGAACAATACAGATATCCCTAAGTCCTAACTTTTAGAGTTCTAATCACACGCAAGAGAATCGGCGCGTCCTGCCGTATAGGCCCGTCGAACGTCACTCACATACCGCAGTCAGGTAGCGATGATGCCAGCACGAAGCGGACAGGTGCGTGGTGCGGAGGTGCACGAACATACGACGACCTGCTCGTCGCGGACGCTGACGACGGCCGACTCGGACGTGGCACCACGGCCACGATCTCGGCTCGGGAAAAGGTCAGTTTGGGCGTGGCACCGAGGCCACGATCTCGGCTCCAGAACGGGGTCAGCTCAGGTTGTGCCGGAACCGCCTGGACGTGGCACCGAGGCCACGATCTCGCCTCCGGAACGGGGTCAGCTCAGGTTGTGCCGGAACCGCCTGTACGTGGCACCGAGGCCACGATCTCGCCTCTGGAACGGGGTCAGCTCAGGTTGTGCCAGAACCGCCTGTACGTGGCACCGAGGCCACGATCTCGGCTCCTGGCCCGCACGCTTGCTCGTTCCCGGGACACACCAAGCTCGTCCCGGCTGGCCTGGTCGCACCAGCTCGGTCCCTTTTTCTCTCGGCCCAACGACCGGCGCTCTGGCTGCCTGGCCGCGTTCTTTCAGCCCGGCGACGTTCTGCCGCTCTCGAGCTTCGCGAGCGTCTCGCTCGCGCACACCGTCGTCGTCGTTTCTGGTTCGGCGTACCCTCTTGTGGGGCATAGTCTCTTACCACACATATAGACTCTTACTACACTCACGTATCGGAATCCCGAAGTGTAACGGCGCATTCTTCTTCTCTTTCATTGTGTTGTTTATTAAATGCGAAGCATTTCTTAGCGAACCTATGGCACTTTGAGCGTTTCTATCTATCTATCTATCTATCTATCTATCTATCTATCTATCTATCTATCTATCTATCTATCTATCTATCTATCTATCTATCTATCTATCTATCTATCTATCTATCTATCTATCTATCTATCTATCTATCTAGCTGCCTACGTCTGGGTGCTCTCATAATCACCTCCTTAACTTGGTGTAGGCCAAAATTTGCATGGGAGGGTAAGAGGATTTGATGAATATGACTGTCGGGTCATTACATTGATAACGTGAAACATTCGGCAGATCCCACGTACCGTGGGAGTCGGTTTTATGCGAAGCATGCGGCGGGAAGGTGACTGGGGCATAATTTTTTTACTGAGCGACAAGTTACAAAATGACGCTATAGATCTGTATAAATTTCATACGCACATATATATGTTCAAGAGCCGCATATGTGTTATATAACCAGTTGTTTACGGTTCTGTAACACTGTCAACGGCAAGGTGGGTATTACCAACACCAGAAGCGGTAAGCTGATATGTAGTGCTTATACTTGTCCCTTATGATGGATAACGCACGCGCGTTTCACGAACCCGTGTGCATGTGTGGAAGAAGTTCTTGACAGTTCTTGAACAAGGTCACCATCTCTGTGCTCAGTGAGCACCAGCAGCTAGTCATGGCTTGTTATAGGATCCGGTCGTAATCGCGGTGACGAGGGGTCCACGTGTAGTGAAGTACGAGGTATAGTACAGCTGTTGGAATTCATGGATGCGTCGGTCATTTTGTCGACAAATTCTCTGTCGATAGAGCCGGCGACATCTCGGAACCCGAAGTCACCCTTCGCGTAGGTTAGGTATAGGCCGTCGAGGCTTGTAAGCCAGGATAGTGCTACGTAGACCAACATCAGTGGATGGCGCTTGTCGTATTCTGTCACGGATCTCCGGATAACAGCCGGACAGAAGGAACAGACGAGGCGAGAGCGTTACACAAACCTATTTTAATTACACACAAGAAAAACACACATTGTTAGCTCAAACCACTGCAAACATTAAAAAGGAACATACAAAGAATAAACTAGCGCTAAACACAGTTATTGCTCAAGGAACAATTGAGTGAGAGAGTCAAACAACTAAAATTACGAGGCGTTCATCGCTTACACCACTCACGGCGTTCTGTCCCGTTGGAAGAGTCGAGGCGTTGCGGGGGGCACAAGCGTTGAAGTAGGCGTTCCAGTCGATGTCCCAGGCTTTAACCGTGGCCGAATGCGGACTGGCGTTGTAGACGAGGGTGGGCAGCACCGGGTTCAGTGACCTGGGCGTCGCAGGTCCTTCAGATGGCCAGCGTCTCCCGGGAGGAGAATCTGGCTCGGTCGAAGCCTACGGAGCGGTGCCGTAGGTCGGTGCGCTCGGTGCACAGGCCGATGGCGCGTCCTGGGCGTCGCTGGTAGTCCCAGGTCCGTGGACGTGTCCTCGAACAGGCAGTGGCTACGGTGCGATGCCGTAGCACGAGGAAGAGCCGGGGCGCCCGGAACACAGGCCGGCGACGCTCGTCCCCCGCTTTCCAAGCTCACGCGCTGCCGTTCGAACACTCCAGGCCCCCTCTCGCCACGTCACCTTCTTTTTTATACGTCCCGCTTCGTTTTCCTCTTCTTCTAATCTGCGGTTATACGTCACGATACCCTTGGCATCTTCCTCTTCCTTTCCCGCGTCTTTGCTGCCATCTCTTATATGTGACAATGGCCCCCTCCTTCAAGAGTTTTCTTCAGAAGAAAACTGCTCAAAACCTGCTTTGTCTTCAGACGAGCTCTGGTCCGACGTTTACCACATTAGTCTCACTCTGACGCACCACCGCACTCGTCTTCCAGTGTCATTATTGTCTTAAATGCACCCAACGTACACCACTGACACAAAATAACCGTGATTGTCCACACTAAACACTTGTTCATATTCTTAATATTCTTACAATCACTATTATTGTCCTTGGACAGCACGATACCACGAACACGACCCTGACTCGCCACACCACACAGTTACGCATATGAACGCGTACGGGGCTCATCCGTTTCACTACTCATTAAGTCGTCCGTAATGGTTGTTTTGAATATGCGCGCCGACACACGTCACACGACCTTACATAACGTTTGATGTCACTCTGGAGACCTGGCCAAAAGAATTCCTCTGTAATTCTGGCCACCATTTTACGCACTCCCTGGTGTCCAGCCTTACTACTAACATGTCCCATGCTCAACACCGTCTTTCGAAGACGCTCTGGTACCACTAACTGCTGGACCTTCCGTCCGTACCTTAATGTGCGTTTCCTGACAAGAAGACCATCGACTACTTGAAATTGCCACGATGTGCGACTGCGTCCCCTTTTTAGTACCTGCCCTACCTTCTCAAAGCATCTCTGCAGGCTAGGGTCATGCTTCTGCTCCTTCGCAATCTCTGCCAGTGGTACACCTAAAACCGACGTAGCTGACGCGCGAAGCAGACGCGGCTGTGCATTGGCCTTGTCTTCAGCCCTCGTCTCTACGGCCGCTGCAAAACTGACCGCGCATATTCTTTCCTGTGCTGTCTCACGCCTGCTCCACTCCACATCAGGCTCATTCACGCCTCTTACTCCTGGTGCATTGCCCAAGATAATATCATACAGCGGTTGTTCGACACATTTCGCTAATAGCTGCCCTGTGTAGTATGGCGTGGATACAAAAAATCTTGGCTTCGGGAAGGTGTCTGACCGTGCCGTCTACAAGAGTTACGGAGGACAACGTTCCTGTCAAGTCCTCATCCTTCACAAGGCTTCTCCGAACCAGAACTGTGTTGGCCCCGCTGTCCCTTAAGACCAAGACATGCCGATCGCGTATTCGTCCTACAACCACCGGCATTGCTGCTTTCAAACCAGGCGTTCCATCTACCATGCTACTCTGCTGTAGCGTCCCTTCTTTCTTGCATTGAAGAACTGCAGCTGATGCATGCAAGTCAGAAACACACGCCACCTTGTTCTGCGCTCGATATCTACATTCTTCCAAAGTATGCCCTATCCTTTTGCACTCTTGACATACGGTCTGCGTCTCGCGGGCTGTACCACTAGTACGGCAGTCAGCTGCACGGTGCCCGACCTTGTCGCAAAGAAAGCACCTTATGGGAGCTTTAGGCGCCCCTCCGTACATCTTTTGTCCAGTTCGATTCAGTTCCGGGACCTTTGGTTCCTCATCTCTAACCTTACTTAGGTTACTGAGCCCTTGCGCTTCTACAAATTGATCTGCCGCCTCGGCAAATTCGTCTAAACCATTTAACTTCCTTTCTTTCAGGAAGATTACTAATTGTGGACCACAACAAGCCAAAAACTGTTCTGTGACCATCTTGTCACGCACCTCTTCAAAGGTTTTCCCCGTGTTTGACATGTCTAGCCACCTGTCAAAATAGTTTGTCAAACGGCAAGAAAACTGCTTAGCCGTCTCGGAGTCCTCGGGTTTCGCGCTGCGGAATTTCTCGCGAAAACCCTCTGCAGTGAGCCTAAATCTCTGCAGGAGAGCCCTCTTGACTTTGTCGTAGTCCATTGAGTCACTGGCGGGCATCCTACCAAAGACGTTTAAGGCCTCCCCGACTAAGCACATGCTTAACGCTGTCGCCCACTCACTACGCTCCCAGCCTTGACCTAGGGCTATTCGTTCAAACCGGTGCAAGTATGCATCCAGGTCGTCTCTTCTGTCGTCAAATGGAGCCATTAACTTTTTCGGGCAGACTCGCGTCGCTCTCTGAGGTTCTCTTTCTACTGTGGAGCCTCTATCACCTGTGCTCATCTCGCTACCTCCCTCCAAAGTCCGCTGTTTCCACAGGAGGAACTCTTTCTCGCGCTCAATTCTCCTCTTGTCGCGTTCCTCCTCTTCACGCCTCTCCTCGTGCCTCTCCGCTCGCTCTTCCCTCAGCCTCTTTTCCTCGCGATCGTATAGACTCATCGCTTCCTCACTCGACATACCAAGCTTCGCAGCCGACTCTAATATCTTCGTCAAGTCCATTCCTTCTGCCGAAAAGAAATCCGTGAGACCCACAACAAAAAATAAGAAAAAGGATCCTGGCAGGCTCGCCACTTATTTTTGTCACGGATCTCCGGATAACAGCCGGACAGAAGGAACAGACGAGGCGAGAGCGTTACACAAACCTATTTTAATTACACACAAGAAAAACACACATTGTTAGCTCAAACCACTGCAAACATTAAAAAGGAACATACAAAGAATAAACTAGCGCTAAACACAGTTATTGCTCAAGGAACAATTGAGTGAGAGAGTCAAACAACTAAAATTACGAGGCGTTCATCGCTTACACCACTCACGGCGTTCTGTCCCGTTGGAAGAGTCGAGGCGTTGCGGGGGGCACAAGCGTTGAAGTAGGCGTTCCAGTCGATGTCCCAGGCTTTAACCGTGGCCGAATGCGGACTGGCGTTGTAGACGAGGGTGGGCAGCACCGGGTTCAGTGACCTGGGCGTCGCAGGTCCTTCAGATGGCCAGAGTCTCCCGGGAGGAGAATCTGGCTCGGTCGAAGCCTACGGAGCGGTGCCGTAGGTCGGTGCGCTCGGTGCACAGGCCGATGGCGCGTCCTGGGCGTCGCTGGTAGTCCCAGGTCCGTGGACGTGTCCTCGAACAGGCAGTAGCTACGGTGCGATGCCGTAGCACGAGGAAGAGCCGGGGCGCCCGGAACACAGGCCGGCGACGCTCGTCCCCCGCTTTCCAAGCTCACGCGCTGCCGTTCGAACACTCCAGGCCCCCTCTCGCCACGTCACCTTCTTTTTTATACGTCCCGCTTCGTTTTCCTCTTCTTCTAATCTGCGGTTATACGTCACGATACCCTTGGCATCTTCCTCTTCCTTTCCCGCGTCTTTGCTGCCATCTCTTATATGTGACATATTCGTACACTACCTGGGCGTACGTGGCCTACGTAGCCTAGTCTACAAAGCGGCTGTCAATCAATCTGGCATCATCCTCGGTTAGCATGAGGCCATCGCCCAGCCTCGTAAGAAATAAAGAGGACACTGCGTCGTTCTGGCGGACTAAGTGCACTTTACGGTGCGGTGATGTGGATATCATACGTAACTTTCATTCATGTATTCGTCCGGGGTCGAGCAATGCTTCAATATAGCTTGCGGAATCATAGCAATACAAATGTAATGTATATTAGACTGCTACAAAAGCGGAGCCAGCACTGGAGCCACAAACTTTAATCTCATATGATGCCTGTATCGTAGGAGTACACATCGTAGGAGTATCACGTATTGTTTATTGCTTTTCTGTAAAATTAGATAGCAAGCACCACAACCACAATTGACGCGTTGCATCGACATTACGCCTGCGTAGGCTGTTTTTCCAAACCAGTTTATAGACCTGGCGTGGCTCTGTGGTAGAATACCCGACTGCCACGCAGAATGCTTGGGTTCGATTCCTGCTGGGATCCTAATTTTCATTCTTTCCATTCGTCCGGTCAACTCTGCCGATGTTGGTTTTTCTTAACGCTCTCGCATTTAAGCTACCAATGTCTGTTCTCGCCGTTCCTGGCTAGATATAAACTGTCAATCACCTGTGGCGCATACCCGTAAACCGCGGCCTGTGGTAAACGGGTATGTGCCACACCTGTCCAGTGGAAAGGGTTTGACGACGTACGCGACAGGAGTTTCACGTTATCAATGTAATGACCCGACAGTCATATTCGTCAAATCCTCTTACCCTCCCATGCAAATTTTGGCCTACAACAAGTTAAGGAGGCGATTATGAGAGCATCCAGACGTAGGCGGCTAGATAGATAGATAGATAGATAGATAGATAGATACGTAGATAGAAACGCTCAAAGTGCCAGAGGTTCGCTAAGAAATGCTTCGCGTTTAAAATCCTGTCGCATTTAAAATCCTGGCCTACAAGCTTCGACGGCCTATACCTAAGCTACGCGAAGGGTGACTTCGGGTTCCGAGATGTCGCCGGCTCTATCGACAGACAATTTGTCGACAAAATGACCGACGCATCCATGAATTCCAACAGCTGTACTATACCTCATACTTCAATACACGTGGACCCCTCGTCACCGCGATTACGACCGGATCCTATAAGAAGTCATGACCAGCTGCTGGTGCTCACTGAGCACAGAGATGGTGACCTTGTTCAAGAACTGTCAAGAACTTCTTCCACACATGCACACGGGTTCGTGAAACGCGCGTGCGTTATCCATCATAAGGGACAAGTATAAGCACTACATATCAGCTTACCGCTTCTGGTGTTGGTAATACCCACCTTGCCGTTGACAGTGTTACCGAACCGTAAACAACTGGTTATATAACACATATGCGGCTCTTGAACATATATATGTGCGTATGAAATTTATACAGATCTATAGCGTCATTTTGTAACTTGTCGCTCAGTAAAAAAATTATGCCCCAGTCACCTTCCCGCCGCATGCTTCGCATAACACCGACTCCCACGGTACGTGGGATCTGCCGAATTTTTTCTCTGTTCTTTTCTTAAATACACAGTTCGTGGGTGCAGCATCCTTTTTAGAGTACCTCTTCCACAAAGCTAGATTCACACAGGTGATGGTATGGACCCTAATCAGCGAGTGAGGCGCCTTGCCTATCCCAAGAGGCATGCTAAGGCCAAATTTGCCTCCGCTTGACTGAACGCATTGTATACATGTACGTTGCACTTCCTGCATACGGTACAAGTAACACTTCTTATGCCACTGCGTGGTACGACCAGACAACTGGAATTCAGAATTGACGCCATCATGTATCAGCAGAAGCAATTTATAGTACCCAAGCAGAGCTTGTGGCCATGCGGGATTATTTGCAGTGGGCCCTCGACACTTCATCAGAAACTGACCCCGTTCACCGTCTTGTGTACACTGACTCCCAGGCTGCTCATCGGGCATGCGCTAATGTTCTTTGTACAGATCCTGTACTGCAGGAGATCCGGCAACAGGCGCGCCTGATCAGCGAATGCGGTCACGATGTTACCATCCTCTGGGTGCCCGCGCATTCAGGTGCCCCCGGAAACTAGAAGGCTCGTAGATTAGTGCGGGCTTATCTCTCTACCGCGCTAGCGAAAACCTAAGATACTCATTTTCCTCTCCTAGATAGTTTCCACCCAAGCTAGCAGATCTGATGGTAGACAATCACATGACCGAAATACGTCGTGCCGCCTACCTCACAGTAGCGGGCAAGCCACTCTCGATTTATTCACACGGCGAGAGTCTGTCCTGCTTCGGAGGATTAAGACAGGAACACTCCTTACTCCTTTCTTGTTAAACCGTTTTCACAGGGGTAACAAACCACCACCCGTAAATGGTTTCTGCTCCACATACAGCTGCAGTGCTGATCTCAACCACCTGTTTTGAGAGTGCCCCCTCTACGTCCCACCTAGGCTTCGTGCCTTGGTCACCATAAAACGGGGACCCTGGCCTACACCATTTACCGCTGGCGGTATGCAGAGCTCGGAGGTGCTTTTTTGTCTGTGCTATACAATCTGCTTCCCACTGGGGAATAAAATTATTTGGAAGTTGGCGCCCGTCCTATTTTTTGTGTTGTGTGTCTTCGTTCAATTGGCGCCGCAAAGTTTCCATAGTTATGAACCAGTACCAACTAGCTCAAACCAGTATTCCGCTAGAAACAATAGATATCTGTTGAATATCAAAGTGGTTTTATTGCATACATAGATTGCTCAATGGCGTTCGAATCGGTGTATGGTATAAGCCGGCATTTTTGGAGGTTTTGCCTCCGCAAGGAGTGCTTCAAACATACGGGAATAATAACCAAGCCACACGGACGTTTGGAAGGCCTTCCAACCGATAGTCTATTGAATCAATGGTCAAGAACGAGCTGCCGCACGGGCGGTTTCGAAGGCCATTGAGTCAATAGTCTATCGAGTCAACGGAGCACCCCACAACTCCATGGACACTTCGATGGCTCTTGAACGACGGAAGCGGAAACAGAGCGAACGTGCACTCTAGTTCACAGTGTGCTCGTACTCACGATTACGAAAAGAAAAAGAAAGCGTTCAAGTAAAGCTGAACATGGTAGCTAGTCAAGAAGAAGAATGAGACTTTGGGATAGAGAACCGAGATGAGGAATCTATAAAAGAGTGTATCTGGTGCAATACCACCATAGAAGCCTACTTATGCGAAATAAGTCCTCCGATGAATAGGATTGGCAGCTTTGCGTACGGTAGAGAGTATCAATTCATTACTGGCAACTCGCCACTGTCAGCAAAAACGGTAAGTGTACTACCATTGCTTTTTTCCTGCTTGAACAGATGTTGCCGAGCATTGTAGAATAACAAAGAAACTCGATAAGTAATGAAACATACAGCTTGCGAAGGAATGAAAAATCACATTGGGAAGTAGGAAGACTGCAGAGTGGATGAGCGAAGAAACAGAGGTAGCAAACTTCTTAGGATGCATTAAGAGAAATAATTAAATGGCCTTAGGCAGGTCACGTAACGAGGACATATGACTGATGAACAGGTAATGTGGCAAAATATATACCAATGAAGAGAAGCGCGCCCGAGGACGGCTGAGGCAGAGTGTTAGGTATAGCGACGATGTTAAGAAATATGCAGGTATAAAATAGACTCAGCTCCCTCAGGATACGTTGGAATGTAGACCACGGGGAGAGGCCTTAGTCTTCCAGTGGACATGAGGTTGGATGACGACGACGACGATGGTGAAGTATGAGTTTATTTTGGCTAGCGTATTTTGGGTGCGCTACAGCTTCTCATACACTTCAGATAGATGAGGCATAGGAGACAGTCGCAAATATTCGCCTACGCTGCGAAGTTGTCGTGTTGTGAATGATCTCTGTGGCACCCGTGCTTAGTTTCAGCTGTCAAAGAAATTATGTGTGTACGTGAGCCGTAATCGCTACAAATCATCGCCTGCTCCTAGCCATACTCTCGTTCCTAAGGCAGCGGCATGCATCAACGAGAAGGCGCGCGTATTTAACGCCATGTATGGTATTGTCTAGTCCTAAGCACAGCGGCAATTTATATCGAAGATATCATGTATAGTTCAAATAAAAGAACTGCTATGGCCTGTGAAGCAAAAAACGACACGGCAAAAGCAGCTGGTAGGCTCATAGCACTTACCACTCGCTACTTGTATGGATACACGTCAAAAAGTACGCACATGGGCACCGAAAACCAGCAAAAAAATGGAAACCGCTTCCGAGAGTAGCATGTATGCACCAACTCAGAAAACTGGTGTTTAAAAATTAGCCCAGACGATATCATTCATCAAATAACCGAAATGAAGAACGTGTATACACAGTGATGACCAAGCGGCAATAATATACCTATATCGTTACCAGAAAAATGAAATTGCCTGAAAGTTTATAGTGAAAATTGTGAATAATAAACATAAATATAGTTGAATCTTTCTCTGATTGAATGCCTGTTCATATTAAGACGCAGTGCTTCTTCGCACACACGTGCCTATGCCTGCGTTTTTTATCTGCGTTCGTTCACACAGCTCTGCATAAATTATGAATCATCGCATTTTTGCATGTTGCTCTCCACCGGAAGTGGCACAGCTGCCGGTTGACAAAGCCATTATTCGCATGGTAGTTGGAAAACATCTGGCTGTCTGTTACCTCCATGCTGTGCTCTTTGCTATCTGCAATGTAAGAAATTGAAAGTTCTAAACTAGACATGATGCTTGCATTAAAGACCAACTCCGGCGATTTTTGGAGGCCAAAGGATCTGAATAAAATTCGCTGGGTACCTTCCTTTTCACGTTCCCGTTATTTATGCGCAATTACAAGCCGCAGACATACGCAGACTCATTACAAATGAATTTTATTGATTGCCCCGACTCTCCCCACCTGGCTTCCCAGAAATATTAGCAACATTGTGTGCGTGACGTCATTTTTGTTAAAACGGAAGTAACGGAACCGAGGGGCCACTAGAGCGTCTGCTATCCGCTAGGCAACAATCGAGTGTGTTTGGCGAGCGCTTCAGTGGCTGGGCGTGTGAATTTCAGTTCCTTGCGGTAATGCGTGCGATGGGTGGCAAGTGGTGTTGCGTTGTGGCCTGCACACGATTCCCCGTTGGCAGTCACGAAACACTCGCACCTAACGATTACCCTGCGTCATTCGAGCTAGCAATACCGGTTTACCGCACGGAAAGTGCGGTAATACCGCACCAGCTAGAAAATGCCCATGCGTGAATATTACCGTACGGAAACACTATCCGTAACATATACAGGGTGCATCCGGAACCGGGCCTATCGGTTTACGGTGAGCTGCGCGTCGTGCGAAACAACGTAGCCTAATCTAGTAACGTTGGTGCGAAAAGGTGGCTCGTACTTGGCTTATATTAAATTCCTTCGGCCCTACCAAAGTGACGTTGAACGCCGCTATTGCCAAACTTATGCACTCTTCCCATAGCAATATAAAGAACCTTTAGTTAGCCCGCAAACTTCTCAGCGATAGCATTTCACCCGAGTCACTTTTCCCCTGAGCGTCCGCTCTTCGCTGCTTTCGCAGCTTTCATACTATGTGCTGCCGGGACCGGCATGCCTTGCATGGTTTCCGGTTTTTGCCTACTTATACGTTACGAAAAGACAGTATGCTCGGTTGGATTTCGGTTTCGGTGTTGCGCTTTTTTTGCTTATTTAAAATATTCAGTTATATGACGAGTATATTTCTGCTATCTGGCCCGTTACAGGAGCGTCTCAGGAACATAGAAGCATCATTACTTTGACATGGCCAAACAATCGCCGGAGTTGGCCTTGAAGAAGAAAAAAGCAGGCTTTAATTTAAGGGCACTGCTCACCCCGAACTGGTATCAGTTCTGCAGCGGCATTTCCATACGTTTCTAAAAGAAAACGTTGTTTCACTCGCGATCGCTCCGTATTGTAATAAAGTTCACCAACTATTATTCATAATTAAACACTGTTTATTAAAGGGCGAACTTCTGCCCAGAACTAAAATAGAATCACAGGAGTTCCGAGAGGAACGAAAGCTTGTCGATATCGCAGCCACAGTTTCTAACGTCGCTCTCTTCCTTCGGCACGCGCACTGGCCCCTCGGTCGGAGCTCGTGCGCATGCAAGGCTGGCACGTGCGCTGCACGTGCACTGCAGCTTGTCGTAGCGGGGTTCTCGACGTTTCGCTTGGTTCGCGACACCTGCAATGCATAGGGCGATGTTCGTAGCGCTCGAACGCTGGCAAGAATGTATCGTCAATGTCGAACGCTGACGATACATCCATGTTGCCTGTTCATGCGCCATATATGACAAGCTCACCGGTGGATGTAACGGCGAATGCTCTTATTTACAAGGGCATAAGCAGCCAGTGGCGGGTACACTGTTGCCGTTTACGAAGAACACACTCACGATACCCGGTAAGTTCGCACATAGTAGTGCCTTCGTTGACAGACAGGCTAGAACTTTATCACATGACATTCACTTAAACTAAAAGATTGGCTACCATAATCTATCATACCTGTGGTCATGTCACCGCAAAGAAGGTCGTAAGAAAGGGAAAATAGACAACCACCCATTTTTAGCAGGAAGCCACGAGGAAATCCATACGGATTTCTCAGGAATAAAGCCTCTTAGTCGAGGAAAATTCGTCCTGGTCCGGGGCTTGAACCCGGGATAAGCACGCCTTTCCGGGGTGGTCGCTCTACCGATTCAGCTAAGCAGGAAGCTAGCAATTGGCAGCGCGAGGGCGAATTGATCGACAACTCGAAGCAAATGGACACATATTGCAAATCAGTTCTGCGGAATCCCGCAAGGTGGCGGAAGGGTTAAGAAAGGGAAAGTAGACAACCACCCGTTTTGTAGCACGAAGGCACAAGGAAATCCATACGGAATTCTCATAAATAAAGACTCTTAGTCGCCGAAAAATTTCGATGGAGGCAAAAATGCTTGAGGCCCGTGCACTGAGATTTAGGTGCTAGTTAAAGAAACCCAGGTGGTCGAAATTTCCGGAGCCCTACACTACGGCGTCTCTCATAATCATATCGGGGTTTTTGGACGTTAAACCGCACATAATATATTAAGTTCAGGGAGTTCAGGAGAGTTGCTTGTTGGGCAAGTTGGTACATACTTAGTTAACTGAAAGAAGCCACAAAACGTCGAAAACGGAAAAAGCAGAGCGGCAGAAAACAGAGACAGAGCACAGAGACGTGGCACTAACAACTGGCGTTTATTTCGGAAAACCCTTCCCCCCCAGACCGTATGACGCATGCGCGGATGACAAACAACAACCAAACAACCCAAAAGCCAAAAAGCACAAACAGCTAATCTAAGCAGATCACCTCTGTGCTAGAAACAAAAATTCTTTCCTAGTAAGATAAACCGAAGCCGCGCTAACGCATTTGTCTGGTCCAAGTTTCCATATATGGAATGCCTCAATAATCTCCCGTTCTCGCTGCGTCTTAGCCTTACCTAAAATTGTCACCTTATCAAACAGAGGCGAACAACCACACAACTTGCAGTGCAGCGGCAGGTTACCACCGGTGCCCGTGGGTAGAAGATTTTCATGCTCCCTCAACCTAACATTGACACATCGACCCGACTGTCCAACGTAAAACTTGTCACAACTTAAAGGGATGCAATACACTACACATGTGCAACACGTACGGTATTTTTTGACATGTTTTATGTCACAAATCCTGCTCCTCGTGCCACGCTGCACAACCTTCTTACAAAGACTCGCGAGTTTGCAGGGTGCAGAACAAACCAGTTTTACATCGCTCCTGCCCGCGACCTTTTTCAGTCCATGTGAAATGCCATGAACATACGGCATGACCACAAGGGCCCTCTTTTCTTGATCACCTCCATCACTTCTGTGTTCTCCAACACCACCATCACTCCTGTGTTTTGCCTTGAGGCGCTGAAACCCATACTCAGCAACAAAGGTTATTAACGACTTCGGGTAGCCAGCCAACAGAAGTCTATTTTGCTGCTCAGCAATGCTCTCTTGCATATTATGAATGCAACTCTTAGTAACCGCATTTGTCAGACAAAGATTGGCGATACCTCTTTTGACCAGCTTGGAGTGGGAGGAATCATAAGGCAAAAGATTCTTTTTAGTCCTTGGACTATACTTCCAGCACACGTGACCATGAGGATGAAACGTGAGAGTGAGGTCTAGGAACCTAATGGAATTTTCCTGGGGAACTTCATGCGTGAAACGAAAATGTGAGCAGCATGCTTGAAATGCTGAAATGATGTTACCAATGACATCTAAAATACATTCACTCCCCCCAATACTAAGAAAAACAATAAAATCATCAACATATCTAAAAATGCGGACTACCCGGTGATCAACAAGGCTTTGGCACAGGCGTCTGTCAAAATTGGCTAGGAAAATACTGCAAAGCACCGGAGCGACACAAGACCCTATGCATATACCGTTTTTCTGTAAAAACAATTTTCCATCAAAGGTGACAAAAGTCGCCGACAGATAAAAGTTTAAAAGTTCAATGAAGTTCTCAGTTGCAAGGCCACACACACCTTGAAAAGAGGTCTCGCCATGCAATTCAATGGCCTCACGAAGAACAGCAAACAGTTCATTATGGGGTACAGAATAATACAGCTCTTCAATGTCCACCGAAAAGGCTGTGTTCGCTACCAGCTCTTCGGCCCTCAAAGCCTCAACCAGCACACTCGAGCTGTCAATGCCACACGGATCATCGGGAACAAGACGTTTTAGGGATCCTTGCAGAAACCTACCGACAAGTTTCTGCCACGAACCTTCCTCTGTAACAATGGTTCTCATAGGGCGCTCCGGCTTATGCGTCTTAAGCGTGAAAAACACAGATAGCACATCACCTTTGCTCTTCTTCACCGACTTCACTAGGGCCTCAAGGTGAAGCTGTTCCATGAGTTGAAGAGCATCCTTCTTGACCTTTGACGGTTTTAGGGCAACCCCTCTGAAGTTCTTGTCCAGTGCCTCACTTGCTTTTTGGTGGAAGGAGTCATAAGGAAGTACAACAAAACCACCTTCTTTGTCAGCTTGGATTAAGCGAAGGTGTTTTTCACGCTTAAGACGCATAAGCCGGAGCACCCTATGAGAACCATTGTTACAGAGGAAGGTTCGTGGCAGAAACTTGTCGGTAGGTTTCTGCAAGGATCCCTAAAACGTCTCGTTCCCGATGATCCGTGTGGCATTGACAGCTCGAGTGTGCTGGTTGAGGCTTTGAGGGCCGAAGAGCTGGTAGGGAACACAGCCTTTTCGGTGGACATTGAAGAGCTGTATTATTCTGTACCCCATAATGAACTGTTTGCTGTTCTTCGTGAGGCCATTGAATTGCATGGCGAGACCTCTTTTCAAGGTGCGTGTGGCCTTGCAACTGAGAACTTCATTGAACTTTTAAACTTTTATCTGTCGGCGACTTCTGTCACCTTTGATGGAAAATTATTTTTACAGAAAAACGGTATATGCATAGGGTCTTGTGTCGCTCCGGTGCTTTGCAGTATTTTCCTAGCCAATTTTGACAGACGCCTGTGCCAAAGCCTTGTTGACCACCGGGTAGTCCGCATTTTTAGATATGTTGACGATTTTATTGTTTTTCTTAGTATTGGGGGGAGTGAATGTATTTTAGATGTCATTGGTAACATCATTTTAGCATTTCAAGCATGCTGCTCACATTTTCGTTTCACGCATGAAGTTCCCCAGGAAAATTCCATTAGGTTCCTAGACCTCACTCTCACGTTTCATCCTCATGGTCACGTGTGCTGGAAGTATAGTCCAAGGACTAAAAAGAATCTTTTGCCTTATGATTCCTCCCACTCCAAGCTGGTCAAAAGAGGTATCGCCAATCTTTGTCTGACAAATGCGGTTACTAAGAGTTGCATTCATAATATGCAAGAGAGCATTGCTGAGCAGCAAAATAGACTTCTGTTGGCTGGCTACCCGAAGTCGTTAATAACCTTTGTTGCTGAGTATGGGTTTCAGCGCCTCAAGGCAAAACACAGGAGTGATGGTGGTGTTGGAGAACACAGAAGTGATGGAGGTGATCAAGAAAAGAGGGCCCTTGTGGTCATGCCGTATGTTCATGGCATTTCACATGGACTGAAAAAGGTCGCGGGCAGGAGCGATGTAAAACTGGTTTGTTCTGCACCCTGCAAACTCGCGAGTCTTTGTAAGAAGGTTGTGCAGCGTGGCACGAGGAGCAGGATTTGTGACATAAAACATGTCAAAAAATACCGTACGTGTTGCACATGTGTAGTGTATTGCATCCCTTTAAGTTGTGACAAGTTTTACGTTGGACAGTCGGGTCGATGTGTCAATGTTAGGTTGAGGGAGCATGAAAATCTTCTACCCACGGGCACCGGTGGTAACCTGCCGCTGCACTGCAAGTTGTGTGGTTGTTCGCCTCTGTTTGATAAGGTGACAATTTTAGGTAAGGCTAAGACGCAGCGAGAACGGGAGATTATTGAGGCATTCCATATATGGAAACTTGGACCAGACAAATGCGTTAGCGCGGCTTCGGTTTATCTTACTAGGAAAGAATTTTTGTTTCTAGCACAGAGGTGATCTGCTTAGATTAGCTGTTTGTGCTTTTTGGCTTTTGGGTTGTTTGGTTGTTGTTTGTCATCCGCGCATGCGTCATACGGTCTGGGGGGGGGGAAGGTTTTTCCGAAATAAACGCCAGTTGTTAGTGCCACGTCTCTGTGCTCTGTCTCTGTTTTCTGCCGCTCTGCTTTTTCCGTTTTCGACGTTTCGTGGCTTCTTTCAGTTAACTAAATTCAGGGAGTTGTTCTGGCGCGACACCACCTAAACGATACGCCTGCTTGCGTCACACGTGCGCCTGAGTGCCTTCCCATGGAGATGCGATAGACGCGCTGTCCTTCTCCAGTATCATGCGTCTGTGAGATTTGTTCCTTCGTGCTCCTTCCTTCGTGTCTCGAAGCAATGCAGTGTCCGCCTCACAGTGCTCGCGTGGCACATCTTAAAGGCAGTGCTTGCAGCAGCGTTGCATTGATGCGTTTCCCTCTGGCCCGTTGGTAGCCAGGATAGCGCCACGAACGGAGACGCACAATCTCAAAGCATCGCTTCCTGTATGATTTCTTCGGCTGAGCCACACTGGCACAGTGGTGGTGGAAGGGAAGTTACGCCATACACTGCCCATGTTTCAGGCCGCGCTACGTGCCAGACGAACCTCTAAATCGGCAAACTCGAATATGCGACAACAGCGCCGCCTGCACAACGCACACTCCTGTCGAAATTCCGCCGATGACAATTCGCAACGGGCGACTTGTGCTAGGAAAAGGAGCACGAACGACGGAAAATCAGGCGATTAGAGACCCTTGCGATACGCTGTATGTCCATTGTGCGCTCGTCTGTTCTCGAGGCGCTTGCGCTGCATGTGTTTTGCACGAACTCTACGGAGGTTACGGCAGTTCTGTCCGCCGTCCGGTGGAATCCCGACAGCAAAAGTAGCCCTGTGGGAACACGGCCGGACCATGTACAGCGCACGTATACTTTCCCTCCAGTCCGACCGTCCATGACAACGCCAGCTGTCAATTGCGCCTTCACTGTTGGGACGTCGCCGCATGACCTTCCAGCACGCGCTGAACGAAGGGATTGCACCGCGCTGCGTCGTCAATCTCCGTGGTGGCGCGGTGGAGTGGGCTCATGTGGTCGGCCCTGCCGAACGTATGGCACCGCACGCGTGGCACCTACAGGAACGTGCGACGCCGCACGAGTGTACAGAAAACGCCACCGGTGCCCTTAGAGAGCCAGCGTGGCAGCCAACCTCGTGATCGTAAGTAGCAAGCCTACATGAACGACGGTCGTTCATGTAGACTCCGTAATCATGAGGGATGCGAGATGGCGCCCCACGGATCTGAACAGAACGGAACGAAAAATGACCTCATCTGAATTCCGTCGTGAGGCACCCCCTAAAGGGTTCTCTCCCCCATGAACGCAAAGCAGACGCGAAGGCTAGCCGACGGGACAGAGTAGGAAAGGAGGAGGAGGAGAGGTTGAGGAAAGGAAAAGGCGCAACTTCTGCAACCCTAATTGGGAGCACGGCTCAGCGCCAAGGAAAGTACGAGAGGAGACGGTGGTGAACGGCTGGATCGGGCGCATCTGACCAACGCCACGAAGTTTCTTTAGGTGGCGTTAATCTGCCTGGCATTGACAAACATAGAGGAGGCGCTGGTTCTACCAAAGATGTTGAGTTACTGTACATGCTCCTCAAGGAGACATACGCAGTAACTCTACGACGTTGTAGGGAGGCAACATGGCCGGTTCTACGACGATGCAAAAACAATGGGGAAACAGTACGCTTGCTATGGCCCCGCGTTTCCATAAGTGCGCGATGGTCCTTTCATTATAGTCTGTTCCTCCAACGCCGAGAGGAGGCGTTGGTTCTGCTGGCTGACGAACGCTGGAAAGAACGTGAAAGACGCCATGGCGATTCAGCCCGAACACAGCGTTCCGGGGACGTCCGCTATATACTACGTTTGACGCATCAAGTGCAGCGCTGTGGGATCTATACAAAGAGCAAAATTTATTACTTCGCGAGTCTTTTGGTCGGCTTTTGTCGTCACTAGACGCCGTTCGTCGCCTCCAGCAGCTTAAGCAGATTGTTCCCTCAGTCGGCCAACCTGTTCCTGTCCAGGCCTATCTAGCGTCAGGCGTTGACCTTCGGCGGTATGTGGTGGCTGGCGTCGACCCTAGAGAAGACCAAGATACTCTGCGCAGAGAGCTCTTCTGCCCTCAACATACCATTGTTGCCGCACGCCACATGGGAAAGAGCGGTACTTGTCTCGTCACTGTTCAAGGTCCCTTGGCCGCTCCGGAGATGTACTACTACGGCTGCGTACTCCGCCCCCGACCTTTCCAGCTTGCTGTCATATATTGCTATGTGTCACAAATTAGCGGGTTATAAAGCGCGCGCGAGGCCGCTTTCAAACTGCTACGAGACAGAACGGCGCGAACCGCTCGCCAAGAAGCGCGAAAAGACGAAAAAACAAGAATCAAAAGACGCCGGCGCGCCGCATCCTCCTCACCCAATCGAGCCAGGCGCAGACGACGCGATCAAACGCCCGGCAAATCCTGGATATTTCTAGAAGGAAGGGGGGACGCATCCGCGAGCGATGCCGCCGCGATTCGAACCTACGAGAAAGCTCTCGCCCTTTCCCCAGGCTTAGCTGTACTGCACGCAGAAGAAACATCCCGACGCTTCTAGAAACCGGGGGAGAAGGGATAAAAGCGTGCAATCGATAGTAGTGCAGGCAGAGTAGTCAGTGAGAGAGTCGAGACAGGAGTCGAGAAGTCAGTGAGTGAAGGAGTGGCCCGGTGATGGTGAAGTTACGCTAAGTGTGGCTTCGTTAGCCAAAGAAGACGTGTTTATGATGGTGTGCGGTCAGTCGAGCGTCGATTTGGAAGAATCCGATGACGACCCCGTGTGAGCCGTGACAAGACACGACGACGGTTGAGCTACGACGATCAACGCTGGAGCTGGCGTGAGTGTTTCCTAGAAGAGAAGCATTCGATTACCGTCCAAGTGTTGCGGACTGGATACGCCATTGTTTATTCAGGACTTTAACTGTCGGTGAATAGTTGTAATGCATGCGATTGCATTTGTAGCGTGTGATCTGTTCGTTTAGCTCCCGTTGTGTAAACACCATCTGAGTATTATTGTGAAGCTGTAACTGGTACCAGCCGAGTGTGCACGTGTTTGTGTTATTTGTATTGCCTTAACTGAGAATATATTTCGTTTTCGTTTGTGTTATTGACTCTCGGCTCTGACTCGGTCTTTGGACCACAACCGGCGTCCGCTGGCGCACCAAAGGACCAACCCTAAATTGTCCGCGCTTTCGTGGTGCGTTTTCGGAGGGCCGTGACGCCAGCCCTTAGAATCCGCCCGGCGATTGCCAACCCGATTAACGGGATTAGTGACACTATGGATGCTATAGAAAAGGACACATGAAGGCATCTTGCCCTAACAGTCGGATGCTGACATGGACGCAACAGCCGGCTCCAATTTTCGCTGTGGACTTTGCAAGTGCGATGACCACGACATAACATAACCTCAATGCCCGACTAAACGAAACGCCACTCGAGAGCTTCGACATAAGCGTCAACAATCAAGTCATTTAGGTGGCGCCAGCGTTCTGCATTTGAATAATAGTTTCGGGATCTTGGCGGACTTAGAACCGGACGACTCTCACATCACCGAGGCTACGTCTTTCGCCGAAAAGAAAAGTTATAGTGCCGTGGTCAAAGAGCCGCGCAAGAAGCTCTCCCCGACAAACTCTGCTCTTCCTGCTTCGCAAATGGAAACACCAGATGACCTTGTATCACTGGATACAAGATTGGCCCGACTCCAACAGGAGATAGATAACCTTCGGCGCCGTCGAGAACTTCTAGCAAAACGAGCGGCATCATCGTCCACACCGCAGCATGACACAAACGTCCAGCCTATCCAACAGCCCCGGTCTTCGTCGGCGGACCTGACGCCCATGGAACTTCTACAATTCGTGGCTAAACAGCTGATGTCGCTGACGCAAGTTCTGGCTTTAAATCTTCCTCAATAATGTCGTCGCAACACTCCCGGCCACAAAACGTCCTGCAATGGAACTGTCGTGGCCTACCAGGCAAGTTAAGTGAACTTCGCAAAAGGGTTCACTTCGGACGTCATGCTTATTGGGCAGTACTCCTACAAGAACCAAATGTCCAGTTAAGTATCCTGTCATTCACTTTGTACGCTAATCCCAATATGCCAGATCGACGTTGCGTCTCTAGTAATGTCCTTCCAGGTAAAGCCACAATATATGTGCTCACAAGGCTGCCTCAAAGGGGCATCGATCTGTCAAAATGGTGATCGCGATCACAGGAAGTCGTCGCGGTTAAAGTCCGCCTTCAGAAAACTGACGTAATTCTGGTATCGTTTTATGCCAAGCCGCACACTGGCTCATCTACCCGATTAAGATTGGGATGGATTCACTTCCTTCGAACTCAGCACTCAGGGTGCCCTATATTAGTCGGTGGCGACTTTAATGCTCCGCACGTGGCATGGGGGTATCCCACATCATCAGCTCGTGGGAATCATGTCTGGGACACATTTGTGGATCCACACTTCCAGTTGCTGAACGATGTTACAATCTCAACGCGCCGTGCTGACCAACCGCACGTTTCATCGTACTCGCCCGATTTGTCATGGTGGTTAGGATCCGGCGCAATTGGATGGCAACGTGAACCGGACTGCTGAGGAAGTGACCATTACCCCATCTTTCTCGAATTTCCCACCCACGGACACTCCCGACTTCGCCGCTGTTGTCGAGTTGTTCACTGGGACGCCTTTCGAGAGGCAGCACTCATACCACAGGACCCGTCGCCGCAAGATCTTCAAGATTTTCTTCGAAAGGCACTGGATTCGGCAACTAAAACGTCCTGGGTAGATGAAAGCCGCCCGGCCCAAGACTTGCAGCTGTTGCGCCTTTGGGCGGCCGGGCGCCGGGCTGAACTTGCTGCGGTGCGCGATCCTACGTCGATAGAAGCAAAAATTCAAATGCGGAGTATCGCGGCACAAGCTCGTCGGCATGAGCGAAGACTGGACAGAGGACAATGGCTAGATTGGTGCGCATCTCTCGGACCCTCGTCACGCACAGCCTCTGTCTGGCGTACGTTTCGTGCAATGGAGAAGGGCCAACGTCAGCCCGACCCAACGGCTTCGGTGCTTCAGCCACTGCGGATACCCCGTTGAATGCTGCACAACAAATCGCCCGGACGTTGTTCCCTCACTATGATGTACTTCCTTCCCCTATAAATGACCATGTGACCCTGCCTTCGACGATAGGCCAACAACCTAATTCAGAGGCAGTTACTGGAATCCAAGCACCATTCACAATGGCCGAGTTGAGAGCAGCTATCGACGCGTCTAAACCACGGACGACTCCTGGACCGGACAGATTACCTTACGAGTTGTTCAAAAACCTAAATGAGACATCCTTGGTCTCGCTTCTGGATAAGATCAACCACGTGTGGGCTGAAGGCGATATTCCTGCTTCTTGGACACACGCGGAAATCATACCGATACCGATGCCAGGAAAAGACCCTACTAATATACGCAACCTGCGCCCTATCGCCTTAACAGCGACTGTCTGCAAATTAACGGAGAAAATGCTCTCTACGCGAATAACCTGGTGGCTTGAACAATTCAAATGGTACCATCCTGAACAAATTGGATTTCGCACGCACTTGGGCACAGAAGATAGACTTGGAGCACTTACTGGCATGGTCTTGGCAGGCAATAGGACACGCCGGGTGCGAACAATATTAGCCATGGATGTGCACAAGGCATATGATGAAGTTAGCCACAGTGCCATACTTGTCATTATGCATTGCGTGGGACTACCCGAGCGCCTGTGCACCTTCGTACACAGGTTCTTGACTCAACGAACGTTTGCTATTCGTGTGGCGGGAAACGCAACCGGCACCTTTAACTCAAAGCGGGGAGTGCCACAGGGATCAGTACTTGCACCATTGCTCTTTAACCTGGCAATGCTACCCCTCGGATGGGCTCTAGGCAGCGATCTCGGACGTGTATTACATCATATACGCCGACGATATCACAGTGTGGAGTGTTCACAACGACTTTCAACGACAGGAATCGGCCTTACAAGAAGCTCTTAACACAGCCGACGAGTGGTGCAGATGCATAGGATTGACCCTCTCAACAGACAAGACTCCCTACATGTCGGTTGCCAACAGCTGGGGACGGCAACGACTTGTAAACACGCCTATTCAGCTGACATTTTCTGGAGGTCCTCTTACGCCAGCTCCCCAGCTACGCATATTAGGCGTTGTCATTACGGCAAATGGATCTGCAAAAGCTTGGATTCGCGAAATTAAGCAACAAGCGCACCAGGTGCTCCATCTGATACGACGAATCAGCTCCAAGGCTGGAGGTGCCCGCACGAAGATTGCCCGTTTACTTGTTCGAGCAGTGCTGCAGCCTCGCCTTATTTATTCGGCTCAATTTCAGCACCTTACAGTGAGAGATTGGGCCCGTTTAGAATGCATCAACAGAGAAGCGATGCGCGTCGTTACCAGGCTTCCACGATGCACACCTATCCCGATACTTTAGGAAGAGGCGCAACTAAACACCATCGACGAGTTGATTTATCAACGCCGGCAAGCAAGGGAACTCAAGCCGTCATTTCTACCACCTGCTGCTGACTGAGCGGCATATATGGGCAATCCAGTGTCTGTCTCGCCCCCTTCAATAGTAAGCTTTCCACCGTGGGATCACCGGCAACTAACGGATAACAAACCTATTGGCCGCCTCCGAAATCCAGTCCCTCGCCCAACGACTACCTTCCGGCGCCACATTGAAGAAGCAGATACCGCACTCCCGACAGCATCACGGGTGGCCTATACTGATGCGAGCTGCAAGAACACGCAGCTGGTTACGTCAATCGTGGTGCCGGGGCACCAAAACCTGTGTGTCAATCGATTGTACCTCCTCAGAGCTCCGGTTCCATCGGTCAGTGCTGAACTTCTGGCAATACGAGACGCAACAAAGTTGGTGAGCGCGGCTTCCGCATCGTCGTCATCCTTTACTATAATACTCACAGACTCTACATCAGACATAAAGGAGCTCCGCAAGGTATATAACGCGCACACTATCGCAGGTGATATACAGCGTATAACTGCACAGATGCCTGGCCAGATAAGGATACAGTGTGTACCACGGGACACCATTTCTGATCACATACAAGCTGACACCGCCACCCACAGTGAGCTGCCACGTACTCTAGAAGCGCCTTTCCCGAGTGATCCCCGGGGTGAGTTCCTCCACCGCAAGGAGATTCTCCGCCGCACCACACGAGATTTAATTCCACCGTGTGGTTCAAACCTCCCAGGTGGGCTTACCCGCCAGGAGGAGGTGGTGTTGCGGAGATTTCGTGTGGGGGCGGCACTTACTCCGTCGGTCACATATGCCTGGCCACAACATCTGCATGGACCATTTGGGGATACTTGCCCATTCTGTACCACCGAAGCGTCCGCGGTTACAATCAAGCACCTGTTGTGGACATGCCCTGGCGTGAATCAGATACGGCGGCGCTAGCTGAGAACAGTAGGCCTTCATCCGACAAGACCACCAGATTATGATTTGTGGCTCTATGGGCCCCACCATAGAGCATTGTTGATGTATATAGCGGAAGCCGGCCTCTACCTGTATATTTAACTATGTATGCCGTTGGGCAAACTCTAGAAAAAAAATGCTCGCGCGAGCCGAGGACGAGCCTACACGTGACGCGTCGCGAGGGACTGCAAATGAAATACCAAAAACGAAAGCAGCTAGACGCTAAGCGATCACGCTACATAATAACTTATGTATAATTGCGTTGTCTTATGTGTAAGGCACAAAAAAACTTTTTATTACTTCTTACTGTAAAAATTAAAAGAATATTTATTCTGGGTGGTAAAAATGCTGAATTCTTCATTAGTGCGAATACATCTACTGCAAGAAGTCTGTCTGGCTAGCCTCCATAGTATTGCGCCTGATATTTGGGACCGAGTATATAAACAAACAAGAAAGAAAGAAAGAGAGAAAGAAAGGAAGAAAGAAAGAAAGAAAGAAAGAAAGAAAGAAAGAAAGAAAGAAAGAAAGAAAGGAAGAAAGAAAGAAAATTTGCAGTGGTTTAGCTCGGCTATGTCAGGATATAGGTAGCGTTAGCAAAGGTTCAGCTGATTATTCTTAGCTTTCCAGGTTGTCTAAGATTTTTAGCCTTCTTCTGTTCATTCTTCGTACGCTGAACCACTAATTGCCAGGCAACTACTTCGGGATCCGATGAGGTAAGCTTCTCGGCTCTTCCGCGCCGTTGAGCAGCATTTCCGCTCTCCTTCTCCATGGCTTTACCCACCTGCAAATGCCACTCAGAGGCGCTATCAATCGGCTCCAGCGCAGTGTCAGACGGCGACTGCACAGCGAACGCGAATAGCTGCGCTCGCGTTGGCGTGGGTGTGTCTGCCATGGCTACGGCGTCACTCCTCTCGAATGCG
Source organism: Rhipicephalus sanguineus (assembly GCF_013339695.2). Taxonomy (NCBI): domain Eukaryota; kingdom Metazoa; phylum Arthropoda; class Arachnida; order Ixodida; family Ixodidae; genus Rhipicephalus; species Rhipicephalus sanguineus. The sequence goes on from NC_051181.1 coordinate 52,496,883, forward strand.
CAGACCAGCAGCGGCGAGTCGTGCGCGGCGGTGGCGGAGTCTTCGCGTGCGCCGGCGCCAATGTGTCTGCCGTGGCTACGACGCCACTCCTCCCGAACGCGCAGACCAGCAGCGGCGAGTCGCGCGCGACGGGGACGGAGAGCGCGTGAGATCGCGGTGGCGGAGAGCGCGGAGACCGGTGAGCCAGCTGTGTGACATCACTGATCATCGCGCATGCGCAGCACGGCTCATGAGGATCCACGCGAAATCGGCTCCTGCTAGGCAAGTGTAGCTAACGCTACGAAAAGAATAAAAGAAAGGAAGAAAGAAAGGAAGAAAGAAAGAGAGAAAGAAAGAAAGAAAGAAGGAAGAGCAGTACGTAAGGAACGCCCACGCGAAGATTCGCTTGCCCCCATTTCCCCGATTGGTGAAGGGCTTATGAATTTTTATTTAGAGATTGTAAATAAAGGGGACATTAGTGTGCGGAGACTTGTCATCTTTCGTGTTTGAGCTTAGCATCTAGACCATCGTTGCGACATATTGTAGCCATGATGTTTTGATGACCTATCGTCTTTTTAACACGAAAGTGTTTTATGCCGGGGTCCACCAAGACTTAATGACCTATTTCCGTCACGGGAATATGTCAGTAAAATGAACGCCATCAGATGGCAAAGAAAAAACAACAAAAAGTTCCGTTGACAGGAGTCGAACCCATGACCTCTCGGTCCGCGACGATGGCTGGCGGGGGTTTAGCCCACTGAGCTACCGGCACACACATTACGCAAGCTACATGAACGCGCCTTTTGCCTTTCACACTTTTCCCTCAGCGTTATTGGATGGATGGATGGATGGATGGATGGATGGATGGATGGATGGATGGATGGATGGATGCTATGACCATCCCCTTGATAACGGGTAGGTCACATGTGTGCCACCAGGCTCGAAAAAAAAAATCGGCAGATCCCACTGTACCGTGGGAATCGGTGGTATGCGAAGCATGCGCGGAATGGTGACCGTGGCGTAATTTTTCACATTGAGCGAAACGTTACGGAATGGCGCTAGAGAAATGTGCAGGTGGTATACACATAATCATACGTTGAAGAGTCGCATATGAATTACATAACCACTTGTTTACAGTTACGAAACGATGCCAACAGCAACATGGGTGTTACGAACACCGGACTCGGTAAGCTGCTATGAAGTGCTTATATTCTTCAACACTGGATAGCGCGAATCCGAACAACGCAAAGATGAAACACGTATGCACAGGACAGGCGTTACTCGTAACGAACCTTCATTCACGAAAGTTTCCCTGGATATACACACAGCCGAGTGGCACGCGCAGGCGCACTGCACGTACGTTACAGTCACAGTTGCAGTTCTTACAGGCGTTACAGTTGTTAACTTGTCCGAACGCACGCACGTTTAACGAACCCGTGTGTATGTGTAGAAGGGGTTCTGGACAGTTCCTAAACAAGGTCATCATCACCGTGATCAGTGAGCACCAGCAGCTGGACCGGACTTCTTAATCGGATCCGTTTGTGACCGCGGCTACGTGGGTCTAAGCGCAGTGAAGTGCGAGGTATAGCACAGCTGGTGGAAATCCTGGATGCCTCTTACGAAGAAATTATCTATGCCTCCTGTCCTGGACGTGGCAGCAAGGTTTGTTGATGATCTGTCCACATTCAAGCGGTCTTTCACGCAGTATAAAGATCAGGCGTTGTTTGGTCTTGATAAATCAGCTTTGAAATCACCGGTAATGATGAGAGGCCTGGTTCTCTCGGCAGATTCATTGTAGGAAGCATTGACCCCTGTTTTTGCGTAACCAACGTGGTCCACGTTGTAGACCACGTGAACGGGTGCATGATAGTTGAGCGTCTTCCAGAGTTGTTATGTCTTCAGGTTCGTCACTTTCCTTGCGTCCGCCGCGGTGGTGTAGCGGTTACGATGCTCAGCTGCTGACCTGAAGGTCGTGGGTTCGATTCCGGCCGCGACGGTCGTATTTCGATGGAGGCAAAATGCTAGATGCCAGTGTACTGTGTGATCTCGGTGCACGTTATAGAATACCAGATAGCCAAAACTTCCAGAGCCCTTCGTCACGGCGTCTCTCATAATCATATCGTGGTTTTGGGACACAAAAACCCAAAAATTATTATTATCACTTTCCTTGCATGTCAACGTGTGTGTTCGCGGTTACTGTCTTGGTTGAGACTTTGTATCACCTGTGGCCCATACCCGCATAACATGAACTCTGGTATGCGGGTATGTGCCACACGTGACTGAGAGAAAGGGTTTCATGACGTACGCGACAGGTATTTTGCGTTGTTCATGTCACGACCAGTGAATCGTGTTCGTCATACACTGATCCCCTGCTGTGCCAATTTTGGTACATTACAAGTTATGGAGACGACCAGGAGAGCGCCCAGACGTAGGCGGCTAGATAGATAGATAGATAGATAGATTGATACGTAGATAGAAACGCCCAAATTGCCTGAGGTTCGCTAAGAAATGCTTCGCATTTAAGGTGGCGGTCCCACTCCGGCGAACCCCCCTCCGCATTTTACGCATTGTTTGCGGACGCACTGTGCTCGCTGCGCTTGACAAATAAATATTAATTGTAATAATTCAGAAAGCTTATGATCTCCGCTTTCTAATGACACCTGGTGTTTATGCCTGTTCGGAAGCGTTACCTAATAGCAATGAAAATAGTGTGAGCAACAAAAGGCATTTTCGTTGTACAAGCCTCCGTTGTACTGCCAGTACGGCGAAACTGTTCAACATAACAAGACCAAATTTACCATGCCTTTAGAAGAAGTGCTACTTAAAGTTTCTATGAAGAGATATTAGCCATAAAATAATTAGTAATTTATTTACGCTCCAATGAAAATGGACAAAATATTAAAAGTTTTTGTGAGAATACCTTTTTCACTTTTCAAAGCAGAACAATAATATTTAGTGGCTACGTAGACTACATTACACTTATTTTCCATGCGAAGTTGCTTTGTGTTCTGACGAAAACTTGATGAATTATTATTGTGTCAATGCGGCAGTTTATGGCTGTACTTGGTCACGCATTACCGATGAAGCGACAAAACTACACAAGCCGATACCGTGAACTTTTACATAATGAAGAAGCAAGGCCCTTTCTATGATTCTATGAAGAGAAAATTCCTTTATCTTTATTATGGAACCTGCAAGACAGCAGTGAATTTACGTAATTTTCCTGCTGACCAGTCCAGTAGAAACTCGCTTTTTTTTTTCTTTTAGACGCTAATTGCCAACGGGTATTGCACATTAGTAGATGCATATTGTGTCTTTTATCTACTTGTGCTCACTAACTTGACCAGTCAGTGCTTCAAACAAAATATTTTCAATGAATCATAAGTCTCACAGGCGTTTTTTGGTGGTAGCTCCATCTATGAAATGAAACATCAAGTTGCTTTACGCGAGTTCAAGCGTTCGCCAAAAGTGGCGCAATTAAACATAATAAAACGGATAGAACAGGCATGAATTATATCTCCAGGCCTCATAGTTTGCTTCACTAGCTAAGTCTAGTCGCCGCGCGTAACAAACACCAACCGTAAAAGGAGGAGGGCTTAGTGATAAACCCTTTCCACTCGCCCGACGTCAGCAGGTGGGGCGGTCTCATCAAGCGGCAAATGGTTTCGGTATGCAGGAAGATTGCGCGTTCGTCACGCGTTCTTAGAACCAGTGTTCCCCGGCACGTCTTTAGTAATGTGCATCTCTTTGTGGTTCAGCTGCTCGTGTTTTGCGCGTTCCTTTGAGTGTTTTCCTGCCTGTGAGGTTCGAAATTGTGAAAGGAAGGACGCTGACATGCCGTGTGAATGATACGTATGTAGCGCCGCTTCAAAGGGGACACGATGGTGAACGTATGAAAGCTTGTCATTGCCGGAATTTTCAAAGTATGCCTGTCGAGCACTGTGCCGACAACTTCCACTGACCAGTAGTGGTAAGTTGTACCCAATCAGGTAATTACATCCTAGTTGCAACGATGCGACAGAAGCGAGACTTTGTTGAAGATGCAGAACGTTCTAGTCAACGTGGCAGAATATTCAATGTACGGGACCCTGGAAAAGTTATATTGTGCTTTGTGAAAAGACGCACTCACTTCGGATAAGACGATCACTGCCTTTGCCACTAATGAGCGCTACGGTGTCAGGAAACAGTTCGGCTGAGGAGGACTACTCTACCTAGTGATAACGCTGTTGCGCACTGCTACTTTGTCGTAAAGCGGCTTGCTGCGTAGCCAGAACTACTGCTAATGATCGGATAACAACTAGTTCGTAGCAAAGTACAAGGCGGACAGTGCAATGTCTGGTAAACGAAGAATAACCTGACTTAGACGCACGTGAGAGTGGCCACATGAACAAAATAGTGCCGATACATATGCTACTGACGAACATTTTGTTGAAAAACTTTTGCGGCAACCTAAATGGAAAACTTGTCGATGGTGCCTGTAAGTCAAAATAAAGGAAAACCACAGCTTTCCACAACAAATAAGTGTATTCATGCTTTTATAGAACAAGCATAAATAAAAACTGGATTCTGTAAAAGCCTACATGACCGGTCATGTAAGCCCCCAAGGCGACCCTGTCCAGCTCTGACCCAGTGCAGCAACAAGCCCTTGTCGACCGTCGTGCCCGGGCGGCGGCAAGAGCCAATGGTCTTCCGGACTAGGAGGCCCACCCCCAATAGCGACTTATTTCTACCAATAAATGTTGTATTCTCTCCCTCCCAAGGGGGGGGGGGGGCGCCCAACCCCCTCGTGTGCACGCCTGCGCTGGCCGATGTACCTATAGGCACCGTGCAGTCGAGTTATCACGTGTGACTGCAGCGCCAGAACGCACAGCCTAGCGGATAAAGAAAGAAGCGTTGAGACGGCCCAGGGACAAAATCAAACGCGGTGCGCGTCTCTCCGCCTCTGCATGAGTGTGCAGACTGTGGCCGGGCCAGAAGGGGGGACGCGAGCGAGCGTCTGCTTTCTGCCTGCCCCTAGCGGCCAATATCAGCAAACTTGAGACGGCCTTCCGCGAGAAACGCAGCTCCCTCTAGTCAGTGGACGGCGCCTATACTCAGTTTCATACAATATATGCAACGCTGTGGAAGCTATACAAGAAGTTCAGTCAGCAGTATGTGTGATTACGCGCGTCTTGCGCCTGGCTTTCATCGTTGTAAACGCTCGTGCGAGACGACCACGAACGCGCCTGCACAGCGTGGCTAAAGGTTACAAATGAGAACAAAGAGACGAAAATAACGGGGTGTCTTGCCCTCCAACGCACAAACCATCTTGGTTTATTACTGTTCCCAAGAGAAAAAAAATGATGCCTCACATGGAAAAATCATTGTCTTCTTCCTCACGCAAACGCATTCATTGTCAGACGTCTCGCTGGCAGAAGCATGTGTTCTAGGAGGTTCTAACTCCGGTAATTAGTGGTAGTCATGTGTTCAACTGATCATCAAGATGTACTTTATTTTGGTAACCGTTTATTGCAGTTTGAGAGGATGAAATATAACTCTCGAATTATAATTTGCTGAAGTCTGTCTGTCCATTTTTTCCTCCTCCAATTGTAATAAGCAAAACGTGACGCCCCCCCCCCCCCACCCCACCCCACACACACACACACACACAAAAGACATGCGCTCGCGCGATGCTATAAAAGTCACTGGCACGGTCGCTAGAATGAACCAAAATGATTGTTTTAGTAGCGGCCGTGCAATTCCACTGAAACGCTGCGAAGCGTTTGATTGATGTTTTGTTCAATACTATTTCACTGAGGCACATTATATTATGTGAGTGCGTTAGTGAGAGCGTAGCGCGTGCGTGTGGGTGAGAGCGTGTGTGTGTGTGTGTGTGTGTGTGTGAGTGCACGCTGTTGTACGCACCAGTGTGCGTGTGTTTGCGTGTTTTTTTTTCTTTTGTTCTCAAGCGATTGTATTTAGACGCTGCGCTGTCCTTTCTCAAGGGCTGCAATAGGAAGCGAGCGTTTGTCCTTACAAACTGGGGCACTTATCGTCATGTCGTTGAAACGACGCCAACAGTTGGCCCCGATTGTAGGTGAAAGACGCCGTCCGCGTTTGTGCTCCTTGCTTTTTGTCGGCCGATTTCCGTCACCTAGCGCGACATATAACATATAAAACACGCGCGAGGCGACGCTGACCATACTTGCGCGCGCAATTTTCTCGCTTTCTGCAAACGTGGATGAGTGGCGTCGTCTGTTGTCGTTTTTCGAACTATTGGCAAGATGGTGGTAGTGGAACCGCCACCTTAAAAACAAAACGCGCCGTTGCTACGACCATCCCATCCGGCGCGTTTCCAATAGATATGTAATTTCGTGAACGCTTTAACACCGCCAGTTTGCGGATTTAGCCCAAGCCTCGCTCGTAGAATCCATCCATATCCAAAAATAACTCTCCGACGCTCACCTGGCTGTCGCACCGCGTTGCCCGCTCGCCCTGTGAGAATTAACGGCCAGTTTAGAGGGAAGACACGGCGCGCGTTGCGTTGCCCTTCGCGTTTTACGACGCTGTGAAGGAGTTCATATTGAGTATCAGTGTTTATAATGCGCTTGTTGATGCCATCTTTGCGCGGAATTCACCATAATTGGTGTCCAGGTATACCTTGACAACTTCAGCTACCGCAAGGGTTAAATTATGATCATGGGCGTTAGTCGTCGGTACGGAGATGTGCCACTAGGCGTCAACGTGAGTGCGTCCACATCAAGCGGTGCTATATATACCAAACAACAGTAGACATCATACAAACTCTCACACACCATTTGACTATAAACAATCAACTACTCCTGTAACGACACGTTTTACTGGCGTGTTATACCGATTCCTATGACGGAGGGATCAGCCATCTTTTTGTCTAAAGAAAAGTTCTCTGTCGATAGGCGGGTGGGGGGAGGTATTCGTTTGAAACCTCTGCACCCTGTAGCTGAGCTGTCCGACAGTCATTATTGCATGGTGCCGTCCCTAACCTCTCTTGTTTGGAGTTTGGAGGGTCGTGGCCTTCATAAATGTTATTCAAGGCTTCGAGTTCGCACAAAGTTCGGATGATACGCAGATTTTCTGTACGCCTGCCTTGTTCTGACGCTTCAGCAAGTCAGATTAAATTGTCTTTGTTGTCTTGCTTTCCATCCATTTCTGGCCAATATCTTGCCATAAGGCAAGTGGACATGCCATATATTAGCCCCTTGTAATTGGGAAAGTAATGTGTTTTATTGCTTGAAGATACTCGCTTGAAGTTATTCATTATATAACCTAATTACCAGCCGACAAAAGAAATTCAACACATTGTTTTTTAAAACAAGAGCTAATTTACCTACTGTACTATGGTAACTGTTTTTTAATTACAGCCGCGTGTGATTCATAGGCTGTTCAGCCGATCTGTGTTGCCCTTTGTGCCTAAAGGGGCCCTGCGGCACTTTTGCGACTGTCTTAAATTAGCGCCGGAAAGCGTGTAGTAATGAATGCGGAGAAGAACGCAAAAAATCGCCCGCATCTTCCCACGGGGAGAACTCGAGTAAATGCGTCGCAGAGTGGCGGGGGTATCGCGTGAATGTTGCGTAATTGGGTATGGTTTGTGAATGCTTAATTGTTGCACGATGCGCACACCAAGTACGACTTGAACGGCTGCAGCGTGCACGAAAAAAAAAAATTACGAAAATTGGTGCGAGAAAACTGATGTTTTTAGTCTCCAAAGTTCAAAACTCGAGCAGACGACGACAAGAAACGTTCCCTTTCGCATTTCACTCTCCCGTTGACGTCAAAGGCCGTTTCCAATCACCGCGCGCCTCTAATAGAGACCGGAAGTTTCGTCTCATGGTGGCCTTCACACAGTGCCTTGCCACTGCTCTTTTTGACGGCGTTGCAACCATAGCTACGACGAACCACGTGCCGCGCCTAGGAGACGGTCCCATGGTTTGTCGTGTAGTGCACACAATGAGTCTGGATGATCTAACAAACCTTGAGCGCAAGATCTTGCGACGTAGCAATGCCCTTCATGTAGTGTCGTATCCGGACACGCCAATGTAAACTGAAAGTGCGTCGCTGAGCCCCGCGCAACGTGAGGATGGCTCCGAGGGCCTGGACGAAACGCTACCACCCGATGACGCGGGAGGCGGCGGTTGGCAAGCGTTTAGAATTTTTTTTCGTTTTCCGTTGACAGCATTTTACCGAACTGAGCGTTGCGTGTTTCGCAGCTGCATGTGTGGCCGATATCACCCGATGCCGCAAAATGCAAAATTCGGAAGATTATCGTTTTGACTACCATGGATGCTATGGATGGATGCTATGAGCGTCCCCTTTATAACGGGGCGGTGACAAGTGTGCCACCAGGCTCGAAAAAAAAACCTTTACTCTTTTTTTAGCGTTGGCCTAGTGTCTTTACTTCAATTAAAACTATTTTACAAAAAAAAAAGCCTTAAGTTTTCAGCTCCGTTCTGTGCCCTTTACGGCAGAATGTCCTTATTTTTTACCCATTATTTATTTTTGTCCTTTCTCTCTAGTTTTTTGCCACCAATACTCTAACCGTCTCTTACTTATTTCAATCGCGGACGTGTGTTCAGCTTTCCATTGTCTCTAAAACCCAAAGCGTCATGTAGGCTCGTGCCCAAACGTACACCTGGGTGGATGTCTCCACATTCAATCAGAACATGCTCCGCCGTTTCCTGATCTTCCCCGCAGCACGTGCATTGTTCTTCTTCTTTACTGAATCTCGCTTTATAACTACCCGTTCTAAGGCAACCCGATCTCGCTTCAAACAGTAAAGCGCTTCCCATTGAATTGTCGTAAAATGCCTCCCTCATTATTTCATTTTTGCCCTTTCGGTAGTTACTCAAAGCCGGTTTTTTCTCCATAGCTGCCATCCAGTAAATCCTCTCCGCCTCTCTGACTTTTCGCTTAACGCTCTTTGTTGACATACTGTTTACACTACCAGCCGTATATTTACTAGTGAGCCTCCTAGTTCTTGTTCTCCACTGTGTGTCCACGCTCTTCCTATACAAGTAACGGAACACCTTTTCTGCCCATCTACTATCCTTCATATTCCTTAGCCTTTCTTCGAACCTTATTTTGCTCTGAGCCTCCCTCGCCTCAAAACCTGCCCATCCCATATCGCCCTTTACAGCCTCATCTGTTGTCTTCCCGTGAGCACCCAACGCGAGGCGTCCCACAGTCCTTTGATTTATATCCATTCCCGATTGCACCTCTGCCCTCATGCACACCACTGAGTTCCCAAAAGTAAGCCCCGGAACCATTACACCTTTCCACAGACCTCGAAGCACCTCGTACCTATTGTATCCCCACAACGCTCTGTGCTTCATTATTGCAGCATTCCTCTTTCCTTTTGCTGCAGAGGCTTCTTCCTGTACCTCCATGTACCTGTCACCCTCATTTATCCATACTCCGAGGTACTTGTATTCGCTCACCCTCGGTATTTCTTGGCCCTGTATTGACACCGCCTGATCACAAGGGTCATTGAATACCATCAATCTACATTTTGTTACACTAACTCCTAGTCCTAGAGCTTCCCCTTCCCTTCCGCATATATCCGCCAGGTGCTGTATATCCTCTCGACTGTCAGCAAATAAGACAATATCGTCAGCATAAAATAATCCTGGAAGCTTCTGCTCAATCATCACGCCGCCCTGTTTGTGTGACAGATTAAAACCAAAGTTGCTACCTTCTAGCGCTTTTTCCATATTCACCATGTACAGCATGAATAACAGCGGGGACAAAGGACATCCCTGTCTCAGCCCCTTCCTAATCTCAACGTTCTCTTTGCTACTCATTCCTTCCCATTCTATGCAAACTGTATTTTCCCGGTATATCTCCCTCAAAAGCTGTATACAGTCGTCGCCTATGCCCATTCCTTTCAATATATCCCACAAAATTTCCTGATTAACGTTGTCGTACGCCCCAGTGATGTCTAGAAAAGCCATGTACAAGGGCCTATTTTCTATTTTAGATATTTATATACACTGAGTGAGAACAAACAGGTTATCATCTAACCGCCTGTCGACTCGAAATCCATTCTGGAGTTGTCCCAAAATATCGTTGTGTTCTGCCCACTTTTCTATTTTCATTTTTACTGCTTGCATCGCCAACCTGTATAGTACCGATGTAATGGTTAGTGGTCTATACGAGCGAATGTTATCCTTTTCTCCCTTGCCTTTATAGATTAAGTTCATTCTACCTTTTCGCCAACTATCCGGTATTTGCCTGTCCTTTAAGCATTTTTCTACAGCTTTCAGCAGTGCTTCTTTAGTGATATTTCCTAGTTCGTTAATGAGGCTAACGGGAATCCCATCTAAACCCGCGGCAGTGCGCTTTGGAATTTTTCCTTCAGCCTTTTTCCAATTGAAATTCTCCAGCACTAGCACTTCCTCGGTTGCTCTCTCCACAGCGCACCTAGCGTCGTATTCGTTGTTTTGAAAATACATCATTTAGAAACAAAAGTGATTTCTTTCTGCGAAAGCATAAAAAAGGGGTTTTATTCTTTTGAGGGCTCAGTTACATGGCCTACCTACCACCGTATGAATAATACATGGTACGTGTGGCGTCAAGCCAATCAAAACGCACGGCCTTTGTCGTCACTGCCACATGACGAAACGTCACTTCCCATAAGAAAAATAGCCGATGTGTGCCGCTGTAGTCCAAAATCAAGGTAGCTTATCCGGTGAAATAAAATTATAACAGCTTCGTTTTCGGCGATGCCACTTGCGCACCGATGTCGGCGTATTCCAAAGTACCGGAACACGCGTTGAAAACGACATACTTAATTTGTGCCGCAGGGCCACTTTAAGGTTGTGTCTGTAAGTGCGACACACTATTTGTGCAAAAGGGCGGTGGTGCGTGCACACGTTGCTAATGTTTAACAACTGATATTGTGTCCTCGACAAAATTTGTAAAAAGGAAAAGGAAAAGAAAGAGAGATATAAATTTGAATATCCAGGCAGAGTGATACCTTGAGGTTATTCTTGACTGCTATTTCATAGCAATCGTTCATAAACACCGTGTGACACGGGTCTTGATAGTAGCACTTGCAGCTGTGCTGGAAGTTAATAGAATTGACACAGAGCGCTTTTTCATTAGGCTGGGCATACCCATGTTGAAAACACCCAATATCACATCTTTGCCTAGCACTTTGATCATACTCCGCAGTGCTTTGGCAGCGCTTTCAGTAGTGGCGCGTTCGGATTCAGGAATGTGAAATGCACTGTTCGCGGTGTGCGCCTGGAACTCGTGAAAACGATGTGGTATCCGGTGGAGATTGTCTCGCCAGTTCAACGCAGTCATGACAGCGCTGCGCTGCCCCGAGACGCTTCCACAGCGCTTCGGCGCATTACTTCGCGGCGCCGCTCTCAAATTCGTCACAGCCAAAGAATAAATATAAGCGCCCATCACCGCGACTGTACTTTTCAGCAAACAGAATGGAGATATGACTGCTTCGCGCCGCGCTGACACGCTTCCGGAACTCTTCGCCATAGTGATCTGCTGCACCACTCCTAATTGACATCGCTAAACCTTTCGAACTGAGAAGCATGCTTCACGAGTTTGCATCTGGCACATATTTCCGTTCGTGCACCAGTAGTCAGCGCTACCGGTTTCTATTTTTGAAAGTTGAAGTCCCCTGACGAGAAACTCAGTTTTTTCCGAATATCTTTCTGAGCTACAACCACGTCCTTTTAAATGCGAGATAGCGTTAGACAACGCGTTTCGCAGAAATGCCGCCGTCGGTGTCGGTGTCGCTACGTCGCTTGTGAGCGAAAAATTGTCCGTGACCGTAAAATAGAGACAGATGAAAATAAAATAATCAATAAAAACCTTCGGTCCCATTGAGGATCGATCCCGGGCCGTTTGGCGTGGCAAGCAGGTGTCTTACCACAAAGCCACAATGTTACTTGCAACTGCTTCGGGAAAAAAACACTACATAAATGCCATGTAGTGGAAGAAGGCTCCTTGACGCACTTGGTTCGACAGGTATCACGACGCAAATGAGCCCATTCGGCGATTTGTAGGCGCATTGGCGAGGCTATCAAACTACGTCTTTTGCGCGACGCCATGCTTCGAAAAAAGCAGGAATAGTGCAGCCATCGCCGCTAAAAACACACACGAACTTTCAAACAGCTCCAAAAAATACACAACTATGTCCATCTAGCGGAAAACATATCAAGCCAGCGCCTCCTTTCTGGAGGAGGCGTTGATCAAGCAAACAGCAAACATTAGATAATGGGCCGCCATCTGTGATGCATTGTGAGAAATATGTCTCGACTCTAGCACAGGGAAGTGCTTCAATCGAAAACCTGTACCATTACTATAGATGCATAGCACGCGCGTGCCCATGTGTCCGTGTGCGTGTGTGTGTGTGTGTGTGTAACAACACACAGTAATAAGTATGCATTTAGTGGTTGAAGTGCGCACTAGGGGCCGCATTTCGCTATCGCGTTCAACTCTTGAAGGCGAAGCTTTAAGGCCCCCCAATTTTTATAGACGTCAATTCTGTGTCTGAAATTACATGCGTCACTTCTCGGTGACCATGGCTTAACACTATTGATGCTAAATTTCTTTATGACTGTTGACTTTTCATCAGTGCTGCTCAAGTATACCTGCAGGGGCGTCTGCGGAAGCAGGCGTTTGGTGAGGGCGGTCACCAGGGACCCCAGCCAACGGGGAGGGGGGGGCGGTTCGACCCTCTCGCTCACGCCTCGCCGTGCGTGGCTTAGCCGTGTCCGGGGTCAAGGGGATCCTGGGGGTTGTGCCGACGCTGGGTGCTTGGACCGGTAAGGCCCCCTGGCAGAGGCAACACACCCCTTTGGCCCCGGGTTCACGTAGACGGCACCCAGGGAAAATCGGCGGTCGCCTTTTCCTATCCCCCTCTCTGATCTTTCACTTTCTTCTTTTCTCGTTGTCCTGTCTCCTACTCCCTCAGTTACTTCCCAAGTTTTGTAGGCGGCCTGGGTTAAGCTTGTGCAACTAGCCTACCTTGGTCTATGCACATTGGGTTATCGCAGCGGTGTACGGCTGGCAGCTCTGTTTTCCCGTATTGTGAATTGTGTAGAGTACCCTTGTTCCATGGTGGGTGGCCGCCATCGCTGCTGAATCAAATTCCGCTATCATGCATCGAGCTTTTCCGTTGGCAAATGATCGTGCTGCTTCAAAGCGTGTACGCACTGAAGAATTTACCATTCTCGGTCGACGGAAAGAAGTACACCCCCACTATCATACACAGTGATGAGTCTGACAAAGCAGCTAGGACCGTGTCCTCTTTCGTAGTATTCATATCACTAAGAGACATCTTAGGTGCTGGCTATAACAGACACCTTAGGTGATGGCGACCAGGCTGCGTATTCACGTTCTGGCCCACACTGGAAGAAGGAAAAAGATATATCATTGAAGGTTCAAGACATCTCATTTAAAGAAGCACGAAGAAGGTGTTCGGCCTTTCATGGCCCGACCTATCGGCCGCGAGATCGAACAAAGTCGGCACCTAGCGGCAAACGGACGAAGCGTCGGTGACCGCTAGGAATGCAGGTGGCCAGCGACCGCTCCAACAGCATTGTGCCGTGTGTTCAGTTTCAGTTTGGGCTAGTTGGTACGGCATTGTAATGTAGATGCGCTAAGCGAAAGGCACAAACGAGGAACGTAACAAGAGGACATGACTAGCGGTGCGCAGTAGTTTATATTCGTCATACAGTCATGTTATGGCATACCACAATTGGTGTGCATCCCATTAACGAAACGGCCAGGAGAGCACAAAGTCGTGCACACCAGTAGATTGCGCACCACTAGTCCTGTCCTCTTGTTACGTTTCTCGTTTTTGTATTTCGCTTAGCGCATCTACATTACAATTCTGTTTGATGCTGGAGAATTCGCGATGGAAGTTGCAATGCGGACGATTTGGTCGGCGTTCAGTAAATTCAATTTTTCCTTTTTGTAATAGAAGCTCGCAGAGCCAGTCGCTTTTCTTTTCTAAGTAGCGATGCGGAAGGCATTCGTTTATTGCGACCGCACCTCATGCGCTTTGCCACTTTTAACCACATACACTTTTCCTCCAGCCTTCCAGGCTCAGTAAAGGCCAAAAGAAAAAGTTCACGTCATGTTGACTAAGGAGAAAACAATGTTCGGATATGGTTGGTCACGGCGCGTACTGCAATTTGTTGAATCGCCTCTTGCGAGACAGCTTATGCTAATCAAATACGCGCTACGGTACCTTCAACTCTGGCACTATATCAGGCCTCAATCATTACTGGAAGATCCGTTTGAAAGATTAAAAAAACTAATATATCAGCATGAGCTGTGGTTATCAGCTCGATTTCGAATACTTGTTCATCGCTTATATGGCCCGTTCGTTTTTGGATCGCGAAACGATATTTCTTACTCTGCACGAGTGCATGTACAAACTGGACGAGTTTCGGTGCTTAGATATTTCTACTTCGGAACATTGAGAACGCTTCTCGTAGTTGAGTAAGAGCGACGGAAAACGCGCAAAGAACAGTAGGTAAGACGCTCGCTTATAAGGACTCGCAGCTAGCATGAAGAAACCTTGCATTCGCTGCAAAGGTGGTGCACGGAGGATGTAGGCCACATTGCATACATGAAGAATCAATTCATTAACTTGCGGAAGTACGCAAAAGCGCAAGTAAATCACGACTGTCAGCCCTGGCCAAGCTGCCACGATCTTTTGCCGACTGCAACAGTGTTCATGCACGTAGCGCGCAGAAATTACGCATAAGCAAGCATGGATGCACATATTACGGACTGATAGTGAGAAACGCGTTAGCGTATTTGACTGGGCATCAACACTTTTCGTCAACGAACGCTTCAACCCACCGTGATCGATGTGCTTGCTGCGCACCATCGCAAAGCACCTTGCCGTTCCGACGCCTGACAAGCCACTTTCGGTGTTGTGCGTCGCCGGGGTAGGAATGAAATCTTATCTCTGGCTATGTGTATTAGGTGTGGCATTGCGGGACCGAACAACACTTCCGCTTTGAAAGTGAAATGTTTTCGACGCTTACGTAGCGCAGAAATACGACACAGAAACAGCAGCCTGGTACACTTAGACACAGCGCACGGTCGACGATCAACACTGCGCGTCGCCGGGGTAGGAATGAAAGGTTATCTCTGGCTCTGTGCATTAAGTGTGGCATTGCGGAACCGAACAATATTTCCGCTAGGAAATGGAAACGTTTTCGATTCTTAGGGAGCGCAGAATGACGACACAGGAAACAGCAGCCCGGTAGACTTAGACACAGCGCACCGTCGACGATCCACAGAAACGCAGGAGCGAGCTGCTACCTATATGGCGATCTCGCCGCCAATACTGATGCAGCGTGTGAGGGGGCAGCGTCGCATCGGCCACCGCCACTGTCACGGCCCATGCAAAGTGAGCAATCGGCTGTGGCAGCTGCCCCTGTGGTGGCAGGAGTCAAGTCTGCTCAACCTACTAAGCCACAGATCCCGGCGACTCCAGGGTCGTGGAGTCACACGACCACGCCTCGCCAGGAGAGGTCAGAAATACGAACCAGCAGCTCGCGTACGCGGGCGTTCAGTGCCTCACACGAGGCGATGTACACAACTCCGGTACCGCCGGTGCCGAAAGACCGGCGTAGCTTCTTGGAGCGCGCGAAGAACACTAAAACGCCGATAACGGCGCCCGACGACGGCCCTGTTACTTAACTTCCAACTTCCCGCTTAAACAGCAGCCACTCCCTTTTCGTACACACAGAACTACTTAACTTCCAATATGGAGGCAGAAATCATACAATAGAACGTCAGATGACTCCTTAGAAACCTCAATGATGTCCAAGAAATTTTACCCTACCATTCACCAAAATTGCTGTGTGTACAAGAAACACACTTAACATACAAACAAACCAACTTTCTACACAGTTGCATTATATTCCGAAATGAACGGGATGATGTCATGACATCGTCCGGTAGTGTGCCGTTGTAGTTAGTTAAGGAATAGCATGTACACCCATACCACTCCCAACGAAACGTCCCTTGAGGCAGTGGCTGTTCAGGCGGTTCTTTTGAATAAGCTCGTCACCATTTGCGCTCTTTGCATACCTCAACACTACCATCTGCAAAATTATCAATTCCGGTCTTTACTAGATGAACTTCCAGAACCTTATTTGGTCCTTCGGGATTTCAGTGCACATAGCAGTCTATGGGGTGACTCTCGCTGCGATAAGCGAGGTTGTCTAATTGAACACTTGCTCTTCTCCTACGGCTCATGCCCCTTGAATCAAAAAGAGCCAACATATTATAGCCTCTCTAACAATAACTACTCGTCCTTAGATCTCAGCATTATCTCTCTATCGCTTCTACCCATATGAAAAACGAAATACATTTATAAACCTTACAAAAGTGACCACTTTCCTATAGTTATGAGCTCACCAATAGAGAATGAATGTCCTCCTCAGGTTCCCAAATAGCACATTGACAAAACAGATTGAGAACAGTTCCGAAAAGTTACTCGCTTAAGTTATACTGACGTGTGTGGTTTATGCATGGATGCAGTCATAGAGTACTTTACATCTTTTCTCGCTGATGCTGCAACTAAGTGTACTTGCTGAAAGACATAATGCAGCGCTAAAAACACACAGCACAAAGGAAGGAACACAAACCGACGGGTTCCTTACTTTGTGGTGTGTGTTTTTAGCGCTGCATTATGTCTTTCAGCAAGTACCAACTCGCCCAGCAACACGTTCTTCTGAACTAAGTGTACCCCACAAACAGCTAGACTGCCCGGCAAACTACGTGTCCCAGGGTGGAACTGTGAATGTCGAAATGCGCGCAAAAAGCAAAACAAAGCATAGAGGTTGCTTCAGGACTCTTTGCCGGCCGAGAATCTTGACAGCTTTAAGAACATAAAGCGTGAAGACATGAGAACGCCGACAGAAAAGATTGGAAAGTTGGCAGAAGCTTTTCTGGGCATCAATTTGTGTACACAGGAGGCTAAGGTCTGGAACATAATTAGTAGGGTAGCAGGATGACAAGCATATTCACTCCCTCTCATAAACACACATGGCAACAACTTGGAAGACCAGGCGAACTTCCTCGGCGCACACTTCGAACAGGTGTCCAACTCGTCGCACTATACTGAAACTGTCCAACGAAACAAAATAATAGAAAAACAGAAACTAGAGCGTAAATCCAAAAAAACATGAGCAGGCATACAATGAACCTTTCCGCTTAGCTGAGCTACAGGCATCACTGCTGAAATAAATCCGCCCCACGCTCAGACCGTGTAGTACATGAAATGTTGAAACACCTGTCCTCTGAAACTCAAAAAGTCTTCCTATCCTTGTAGAATGCTCTTTGGTTTCCCGGCGAGGTCCCGTCCGCCTGGAAAGAAGCCATTTTTATTTCGTTTTTAAAACAGTGCAACGACCCATCCTCAGTTTCCAATTACAGGCCTATAGCCGTAACAAGTTGTCTCTGCAAGGTGTTTGAAAAAAATGATAAACAGGCGACTCCTACACTTCCTTGAAACAAACCATGTACTTGACCCATACCAGTGTGGGTTTCGAGAAGGTATATCGATGACTGACCATCTGTTACGTATCGAGGCACAAATTCATGATGCTTTCGTCCACAAGCAATCGTTTCTTCTCTGTTGTTCGATATGGAAAAGGCGATGACACCACATGGCGCCTTCGCAAACTTTGAGACCTCTCACATTTAGGTCTACGGGGTAGGATGTTGACCGTTATTGAATGTTACTTGTCCAATAGCACATTCCGTGTTCGAGTAGGTACTGTTTTGTCCCGAACATTTATCCAAGAAACAGGAGTGCCCCAAGGCGACGTATTGGAGTTGTAAACTTTTTATTATCAAAATGAATTCGTTGCGACTGCGCATGCCGCGTAACGTGTTCTATTCTACATATGTGGATGATGTGCAGGTTGGCCAGAAGTCTTGTGATCTTGCAATGTGCGAGCGGTAGGTTCAGCTTGGTTTGAAAAAGTTTTTAAACGGGCACAGGATAACTGGTTCTGGCTGAATCCACAAATAACACGTGCGTGTTATTCCCCAGAAAGAGAGGCATTCATCACGACCCAGACATTGACCTGCATGGTCAACGTCTCTCTGTAAAGACCGAGCATGAAGTCCTAGGCCTAATCTTAGACACCAAGCTGACCTTCGTATCCCACATCAAGTATATAAAAAACAAGTGCATAAAACAATGTTGAAAGTGTTGTAACGCACTATTTGGGGTAGTGACAAAACGTGTCTGATGAATCTGTATAGAAGCCTCATACGCACGCGTCTAGATTACGGGGCGATAACCTATCGCTCTGCGACACCAAGTGCCTTGAAGATGCTTGACCTTGTACACCATCTAGGATTTGGCCTTTTTACGGGTGCTTTTCGTGCTAGCCCCGTAGAAAGCATTTACGTTGAATCGAACGAGCGGTCGTTACGCCTCCAGAGATCCCACCTATATTTTGTCTATTTCCTCAAGGTGAACGCGAGCAAAAAAAACTCCCCTTAAAATGTGCTATGAATGATTTTTCCAGTGCTATCGTGTTTGACAACCGTCCTGACACGATACAGCCCTACGGAATTCGTGTGAGGGGCCCATCTGACGAAATCTTGAACACCGTCTGGTTCATGAACACCGTCTGGTGGCTCCAGCTGCATATTTCCCGCCGTGGCAGTGCAAATTCATCTACTGCGATGTATCCTTCGTGGAAGTTACTAAGCACTCGTCTACTGCACATATCTGTACACACTTCCTCGAACTCCAGCACAAATACACTTTTCCAGAATTTTTACCGATGCCTCAAAGTCTCACGCTTGTGTGTGCTATGCAGTGGTTGGCCCATCCTTTTCAGATGTAGGCCTTCTGCACCCCAATACAAGTATCTTCACAGCTGATACATCGGCGATTTTTGCGGCCATCGAACATACCAATGAAGTAAAACTACAAAGTGCAGTGATATGCAGAGATTCCCTAAGCGTGGTGAAAGCTTTGAAATCACAAGAACACTGGCCTTGTCTCAGTATCCGCTTTCATGCACGGTCTACGCACTCAAACAATGTGTCGTAGTGTGCTGGGTGCCACGGCACCACGAAATCCAAAAAAACGTGTTGGCGGACCAGCTAGCTGCTTGCGCCCACGAAAACGCTGCAGTCAATACACCCATAGCTGTCCCTGCACTCGACCTAAAACCCGTCCTTAAAAGAAATCTTAGAGATTATTGGCAGAGGTCATGGGATAGGCAAACACAAAATAAACTTCACCTCATCAAGCCACATATCGCGCATCGGCCGTTAGTATCCCAGTCACGCCGCACAGAAGTAACGCTTAGCAGGTTGAGAACAGGACAAACACAGAGTACACACTGATACCTTTTGTCCGGTGGTGATTCACCTTTGTGTGATAAATGTGGTGAACTACTCACTGTGCTTGACATACTTGTTCAATACAGTGGATTATATGCCGTAAGAAAAAAGCACTTCCCAATATCATACGGAGAGCAAATACCAGTTCATCCATCAATGTTCATCGCTAGGGAACCGGTTTTTAAATATCAGTCATTGTTCGCGTTTTTTGAAAGAAGTTCATAGCTTTCATGTGATATACCAAGGCAATCCGTAGCACGAGCTCTCAAAAGAGGTTGTTGCTGCGGTAGCTACATTAGAGAAGCACCTGCCTCCCTGCCTTTAGCCTCATGGGCCGTGAGGAAGCATTCGTGCTATTCTCCCATCTCTCACTTGTAGATATCGTGCTCTTTCGTAATTCATTCCACGACCATAGATCCCATCACGTATCACTACCATAATTTTATACCCTATACACACCTTTTACGCTTGTTTATAGCGCGTGATTTTAGGCCTCTATACAGCCATAATACGCCCTGTCATGGTTTACACCACATAACGCACATGGCGCTTTTTGGCCACCCACGGCCATTGCGCCACGAAACCCCGTTAATCATCATGATCAAGGACACATCGATATAACTCGCCAGGTATTTCTCCATTCCAAGTCTATACTGACGCAAGAATTTAGGACAGTTGAATGGCAGAGGTAATTATCCCCTGTGTAACTTTTTGGGTACAGCTGTCAGAGGAATTGAAAATAGCGCATCGGTCACCTTGTCAATCCTGCAGCGTTCATCACAAACGATATGACGTAAAATAAGTGCTCACCATTTGGGCTATCTCTCAAGGTAAATTTACTAGAGGATTGTGAACACGTGTACACTCACAGACGCATGCCACATGCAACAATAACTTTACTGAAACTAAAGTGGTTGCTTGGGCGTCTTGGTACGACATATTGGAGGGAAACAGCGCGAAAGACTAGGCAGAGATGGACACATACAACAGCGCTGGCGCTGTTGTATGTGTCTTTCCCTGCCCGGTCTGTCGCGCTGTTTCCCTACAATTGACTGAAACTGTTTTACTACGCTAAGCCTTGTAAATATTCGATAACCGCACATACTCGGAAACCACACGTATTTGTTGTCAATAAAAGCCCCTTATTCCTGTCTAAGGAAAGCATCTATTTTCCGCTTGCTTTAGCTATAAATATCGCATTGCATCTAACGTGCTCCTAACTACTTGCTTCGTTATACCAGAGAGCGTAGAATTTCCCCCGTTATATTTCTGATTCGTGCTCAGCTACATCCTGATGTGTGAAATACGTTTTAACTTCATTAGTTTATAAGGTATTTTAGAACGACGAGAAATTTATGTTAAATGATATGTACTTACCCGAGGATTTCTGGACTGCAGAAAGGCATCACAACGCAAACAACTGCTGAAGGTATCACGTACATGCTTATATAAGTACATTGTGAAACGAATGCGCAGATATTCAGAATAAATTTACGGCAAGACCTATGATGATTTACTCAGCATGCGCTAAAGATAGCCGCGACATAACGATAGGCGTGCGCATAGGGGTGGAAGGGGGGCGGCCGCGCCCCTTGGTCACCTGAGAAGAGGGGAGCTGAAAGTATGCCCCATACATTGACGTAAAAAGAAGGGGGAGGCGCCGCGATGAACGACCCCCCCCCCCCCCCATCCCTGAAGGGGAACCCTGCGCACGCCTATGGACATAACACCATAGAAAGTAGGTGGCCGTGGCAGAATTACCCGAGAGTATGGAGTATAAGGTATTACTACAATATGGCGTGGTGTGAAAACTACGCAATATGTTGTCAGATTCTATGTTGTGTGGTGAAAGAGGACGTCGCAGGTGAGTTCAGACACATGAAAATATAGTGGACATTAAAGACTATGAAAAAGGTATTTCATAATCTTCGCAGTTTTGTTGTTGCAACTATCTGGCAAAGCAGCAAGACACTCAAGATGAAACTCCAGCGCACATAACTTGGCCGCCATATCGTCTGAAGGAGAGCCTTCAACCTCAAACGCGTAAGCGTCGACACCAGTGACTGTCATGTTGCTCCTACCCGTGCCACTGCGTAGGAGTGTTTCGAATGTTTCCAACATCAGCTTATTCCTGAGAAAAGAGATGCAATTGTATGAACGTCAGAATATTGACTTGAAAAACAGACCGCTTGTAGATGTACGTACGCGCCAGCGTACACAGGTTACACGATGTTTGTTCATGATTCATTATGAAGCGGATGCGAAAGGACTAGTACAAGGAGAAGCATCGTACTAGTTTCGCAAAACATTTGGCTGCCAACATGCTGCCTAAGAATGATACACTACGATAACTCTGCGCGTGCAAATGTATGCGCAGAGATGTGAAGGTACATCGGATTAACGTCTGCACATACACATGTATACATATATAGTAACTCTTTCTTCTGGTTAAACAGTTGTGAACGCTCATTTCGTATCCTTCTTCTGTTTCTTTGTCGAGTTTGTGCTACTAGGATATCTTTTGCTAAGAAAGGGTTTCAGGTAAGGGTGTGCGAATATACGAGCTTCGAATTCGAATCGAATAATACCTAATAGTATTATTCGATGCGACTTTCGATCAGCTAGTATTCGGAGTTTCGAATAATTCGACAGGACGAATATCTAAAACGCGACAAAGGCCAATGGTGCAACTTGGTTAGGCTCTGGTGGATAGAACTAACGCTAACGTCGTTAGAGTAGGCCTTTCGTTAAAACCTTCACCGATGTCCTGGTTCATAAAAGAGTGCAGGTTTACTTTAAAGAAGATTGTGTCATTTCCACTCGCAAAAAAACACATGAGAAAATTGTCAAGCCCTTCCCGACTTCGCTTCTGAAACGAATGCACGGACTTCTTGCATAGTTCGGTCGCGTATGCCACACGCGCCGTAAAACGTCCCGACTTGCCCACGAAACCCTCGGTGATGCTTCACATGTGCATATTTGTTTGTTTACGCTGCGAAGTCGCACTGCCGCACCTCACCAATCGTTCAGAAACTCCCATCGTTCTGGCGCGGAGTTAAAACGCTTCTGTGAACGGGCGCCCGAAGATATTTGGGTCCAGAAATCCTATGGTGATGAAGCACAACATTACCGTTGTCAGATGAACCGTATTGCGTGACCATATATGGCAGCGAAAACGAAGAAACTAGCTAGCGTAACCCCTCCCCCCCCCTTTTGTCTGTTAGCTTTTAAGGGGGTAGGAGTGGCGCTGCTGACTGGAATGGCGGCTCGTCTATCAACATGCCTGCGCGCCCACAAAAGCTGAAAAAAAAACAAATGAAAAAACTCCCGAACAAGCGCGTAATAAAGCTGTCACCAAGCCATGGCGCCCCATATTTGTCCTTATAGGGGCGAAGCTCCTTAAGGTGTGGGTGTTTCCCTCCTCTGTAGTAGTAGTATGTAGCCACCTCGCCCGATCGGCAACGGGCGAGGTGGATCGGCATCGGGCGAACGCCGATCGGCAACGGCGCGAGGACCCTGCCGTACGAGAGTTAAATCACACTAAAAGACATACTTCGCGGGCGATAGACTCTAGTGAGCTTTCAACTTTTCGTCTTAATGTACATGATAAAGAAATTATTTCTACGAAAAACGCAAAGCACACCTTGAGCAAGATGTTTGATTTTGGGACGCTAAATGGGACCATCAGGCGATGCGATGCCAGAACACTTGCATGATCGCGTTCCGTTGGCTTTCGTTGGGCATGCTACAGACCTCGCGTCGTGGAACGCGACGAGGAACCCTGCGCGTGAAGTGTCGTTCCTATAGCCTTGCCGTTAATTCTCACAGGGCGAGCGGGGGACGCGGTCGCTCTTGGCGCGTATTCTCTTTCGCTCGGGAGCGGACACTTTCCCTGCACTTCACCGATCACAATGCGGTGATAATGAAGGGACCACGTAAACCAACAGTACAATAAAAGTTTGATGTTTAATATATACACGGTGTTTCACACTCTTTATATGATGTACTGGGCGAATTTCACGGCAGAGTTTCACGGTTTATCGATGATTCCCTCCGGAGCTTCGCCCCAATCCTCATCATTCACCCCGTGGATATGCTGTGATTTTTTCTTGCCATAACTGGCGGTACACGTTTCGTGTACCTATACTATTCGATTCGATATTCGATATTTTAGGCCACTATTCGGCACTATTCGATTCGAATTCGATTCGAGTTGAAAATTCACTATTTGCACATCCCTAGTTTCAGGACGGTTCCCCAACGCCGACTGAATCACATGTGGCGTATGCGCAGGATGTATTCGCTCATTTCCGTAAGGTGGATGGTAAGATGGCGGAGCAACGCAACGTTTGTCGCGTGTCCAACGCCATCGCGGGCGCATTTAACCATCTTGTCTTCAATACCAGCATTTAGTTATTAGTGCTGGTATTCGCCGAGCTGAGTGCTCAAGAATGTTCTTACACATACCGTGCGGCTTACAATGCCAGACGCTGATAGTATTGCTTCCACTGTCTTTAGAATCTGCACAGGAGGTGGACCATTGGTATTTACTCCACAACTATCTCTTGATAGTCCTCCAAGAGTATCCACACGATCTCATTATCGGCCTGCGCTCCCGCTCTTGTTCCCCTTTCTCCTAATAAAGTGTAGGGTAGCTAACTAGGCTAAGCCATGGTTAACCTCCCTGCCTTTCGTATTTCTTTCTTTCTTTCTTTCTTTCTTTCTTTCTTTCTTTCTTTCTTTCTTTCTTTCTTTCTTTCTTTCTTTATTTCTTTCTTTCTTTCTTTCTTTCTTTCTTTCTTTCTTTCCTCTCTCTCTCTCCTTGAAAGCAAATCTGCTATACTTACTGCCCCGTACATGTACTACAGTCGGATGTGCCGTGTCTGGTTGTTGTTACAACTTTTGCAAATCACCGCTTGTGCTCAGTAGAGTTCACAGGGCTATGTCAGCGAGTTGCTACGTGTATCATTCCGATACCCTGCTCTCCGGTTTCTGATCGTGAGAACGTCGTAACTCCGCTAACTGACGTGGTTTTCTCCTACGAATTATCTTTTGAGAATACCATAATGGACGTCCTCGAAAATTTCACTCGCGTGCCCATCCTGAGGTTTAGATTCTCGCACAATTTATTTTACACTGCATCGCGATGACGTATATGACCAGCTTAAAGCAATTTAGGATGTCTTCTTTGGCCTGTACAGCCCTTTCCAGGATCATTAAAACAATTTCGCCTATATTTTCATCCTCATCGCCTGTGGATGACATACTTAAAGCCTCAATGTAAAGAGAATGAAGAGACCGGATGCAGGTACATGATGATGCTAGTTTTGTAGCGATAGCTACACTTGCCTAGCCGGAGCCGCTTTCGCGTGGATCCTGATGAGCCGTGCTGCGCATGCGCAAGGATCAGTGATGTCACACAGCTGGCTCACCGCGATCTCACGCGCTCTCCGCCACCGCCGCGCGAGACTCGCCGCTGCTGGTCTGCGCGTTCGGGAGGAGTGGCGTCGTAGCCGCGGCAGACACATTGGCGCCAGTGCTCGCGCAGCTATTCGCCTTCGCTGCGCAGTCGCCGTCTGACACTACGCTGGAGCCGCGTGATAGCGCCTCTGACTGGCGTTTGCAGGTGGGTAACGCCACGGAGGAGAGCGCGAATGCTACTCAACGGCGCAGAAGAGCCGAGAAGCTTAACGGATCCCGAAGTAGTTGCCTGGCAATTATTGGTTCAGCGTACGAAGAATGAACAGAAGGCAAGTAATCCTAGACAATCTGGAAAGCTAGGAATAATCAGCTGAACCTTTGCTAACGCTACGTATCTCCTGGCATAACCGAGCTAAGCCACTGCAAATTTTTGTTTAGGGGCGAAGCTCCTTAAGGCGGCACCCGTTCGTCCCTCGTAGTCGTAGTCGTAGTCCGTAACCAGTCTTTCGCTTTGACCTCCAAGGTGGTGCCGGTGGGAGATTTTTCCTGTGCGTTGTTGAACAATAAAAAATTCGCAGCGGTAGCTAAAAGCCGACTTCTTCTGTTTCTCATTCCCATTAGCAGCCATTCTTTACCTCCAAGGTAGTGCCTGGTGAGATTTCTCCTGTGCGTGATTAAACAATAAAAATTTTGTTCAAAACGCCGTTTATTGATGAAATAAACCAACGAAAGACGCCAGATGTTTTGTAAAAGCAAAACGGAAGAACGCCAGATATTTCTAAAGCAAAAGGAAAAGACGCCAGCTGCTTAACGAAAGACGCCAGATGTTTTCTAAAGCAATGGTTTTCTAAACAATGAAAATTCGCAGCGTACATGTAAAATTAAAGTGAGCTGCAAGTCGTCATAACTCATCGAACCTTTAGTATAAACGCGCCCTATCTCACGTCGGTGATGATGTACTGGGCAGAATACACGGAAGATTCACGGTTTACCGATGAACCTCCGCAGCTTCGCCCACTCATCATCATTCACTCCGTGGATATGCTGTGTTTTTTTCACTATGGAGCACAAGTCCCCGACAGCTTAAGCAGCTTAAGCAACTTCAAAAAAGTGATTGTTTTACGTTGTGTTGCAAATGAAAATAAGGCTAATGTATTTTTCCGCAACGAAAAACGCGAACGTCGTTTAAGAAAAAGTGTTGTGGATCGATTCCGGCGAAGAGACGGAATCCAGTGCAGAACAAGGCGGCGTGCCGCAAGGTGGCGTTCCAACCTGCTAGAACAGAATACGAGCGCGTTCTACGCGTTCTAGGTCTGTGCTTGAGAGCCCAGCGGCAATGCACTCGGCCAGTAACGCCCGTTTCGTTGACGCTCTCCGACGGATGTGTGCTCTTCTGCAAGTGACACTCTGCTTGCGACGTTCAGATTGCGCTAAGCGCACTTACGCAGATGTGTACTCCCCGTAACTGCGCGTACATCTCCCGCTGTACAGGGGTATCATATCCGTAAGAAATATAGCTATAGAACCCCACACAGGCCCGCCCCTTCGTTCCTATTCGCTTGTCGTCCTGTGGTCTCCTGGACGCCGTGTCCGATATCTAAATTGTTCGTCTTTGAGTACACCGAATTAGATCGCGTCTGCCAACAATTGATCGATGACACTCGTAAAATTGGGCGTAATGATACGTTTGTCCCCATTAGATAATCCCCGCAGTTGCATTGTGCAGCTTGCTCGATGCCGCCTTGTATTTTGGGCACCTTGAGACAGTCTGTATGCAACTTTGTGCCAGTAGTCTTCTTTCACAAGCCGGAAGTCGGTATTGACGCCCCCGGAGCTTAATCGTACTATCTAGTTTTATATAGATGTAGAACGACACGTGGAAGTCTATACCGGGCCTAAATAGGATTGGTTTACGCCTATTCTTTCGATATCATTTCCTGCTTTTAGTCTGCTAATAAATGTTCTAAGTATACTACATGTTTAAGCCTATGTCTGTAGCAACATATTAATGCCTTTATTCAGAAGGAGGCATCCGACAATGAACTTTTAATGTTTCCCGATTTGCAAGGCAGCAGAAATCCACTCTCGTACAGTGGATGATATGTCCTTTTAGAAATGGCTGCCGGCGGCAAGTTATCTTTTCGTCCACGTTACTTTCTTCACACTTTACCCTAATTACAACGAATAACATTCCCTATACTTTCTTTGGTATTATTGTCTGTTAGTTCTCATTAATATTGCTTGTATTTTCCAATTTTAATACTGTCCCGTTTGCTGTTATTTGGAATACTGATTGGCTAGTGAATGAAGACAGAAATTTTTTCTGCCCATTGCTCAAGCTATCAAACTACATGAAATAGATTGCTGCCATGAGTACATCTGTACGCATTCCTCAGTATAGGTAACAAACTGCAGCTGCGTCGAGCTCCGCGTAGTGACGGGTATTCGGGCAGAAAAACATAAATTTCTGTGCCCTATTTTTGTATATATATAGGCACGCCTGTACTCCCTCGATCTCGTGTATCTGCAGACTACAAGCTTGGCGCTGTACACCGGCTCCTTTGAAGTTGTGATGGCTAAACTGGCTGCACCGGTAATCGTCGCCGCTGTACTCTTGGGGTCAGCAGTCGGAGAGAAGCAATGTGACGTTTACGAGACCGATGCCTTTGAGGTAACGTTCTCTCATCATAATTTTCCTGAAAATTCAGGCTATGGTGTACTACTGTGTATTGCTGACTGCTGGTATAGCAGAACAATGCATTTCGTTTGTTTAAAAATTTGTTTGTTGCCTATGTATGTATTTGAGTTTTTAGAAGCAATGTATTCCATCTTGCTTTGTTTCGTTGCTTACATTTGTACCATGATATATTGTATTTTGCACCCGGCTAAAATTCTCTGGGGGATTGTAGCATCTGTAAAAGAAGAAATTACACTAAAATACACGCATAGTGAAGTTATTGCAGAAAACGCGTTGAGACCATTCGCTACTGTGAACATTCTTTTGGGGCATTAGAAATATTTAACAGAAATATGTTTGGCGGTTAGAACTCGGGCACTTTTATGTTAGCTCACAATGTTCCACAAAGTGAGCCTGTCGAACAGCACTAATATGCGTCACATTGCTCTGTAGGCGTCGTTAAATGGATTTTGTTGCTAAAGCATCTTTCGCGTTGTTTTGGTGAATGAAAAAGGAGGACAAAAAGAATAAAAAACATGGTTGATACCGCCGTCATAGGAATCGGTATAACACTAAAGTGAAATTTGTTCCTCGCAGAGGTAGGTGAACGTTTATCTTACATTGATCTACGAGAGCTTGCACAATGTCTATGGGTGTTTGGAAGCTATAGCACTGCTTGACGTGGATGCACTGGCGCTGCGGGCTCGTGGCACATGTCCATCCTGACGACTAACGTCTGTGAACATGATTAAACCTTTGTGGTAGCTGTAGTAGATAACGTACAGCTGTACAGGGCATATGGTGAATCCTGCCCAAGGATGGCTTGAACATGCACATAATAAACACTAACTCGACATGCACTCGTTCAAATCGTCGTCATTTGAGGAGAGAAACGGCAAGGTGTGCCCTCCCATGTAGTTGGTGCCAGTGTACTGGAAGCTGTATGCGGCGGAGAAGCACCGTTAGTCCATTTGGAAGCGAGCCAACGCTGGCGACGAGGCGTCACACGCTGATGCGAAAGGCGTCACCGAATCGAATTACCGTGGACGCCGCATTTCACCTACCGTAAAGTTTTCTACAATAATTCAGCGAAAGCCTCCGCCGCGCCAAAACTACTGAAACGCTCGCAGTCGGTGCTGGTCAGTGTCATTATGCAATACTCGTGGCCTCCGAGTTTGGCTCCGGCAGCATGTAGTTGCTAGTGCAGCTCAGGCCGTTCCATTCCCTCAGAGAAAGCGGTGTAGCAGACAGAAGAGCGTCGATTTTTGTGTTCTGTTTATATTCCCTTCCTGTGTAATACCCCTACTGGGCCGTTAGTGTGCATGAACTACAAAAAATAAATAAAAATAATAACAATAACCACGCGGTTGCCACCCGACAACGCCGTTTCAGGGAAGGCCGCAACCATAAAAGTTGTTACAATAAAACCACGCGGGCGTATCTGATAAAAATCTCCCAAAGAAGCTTCTGCGGGGAGTTTGTTTTAATATGCTAACAACTAAACTTTGTTCTCATTGCAGGTGATTCGTAGACTGCCTCACACTTATGCAGCATTTTCGACAGTCGATGTAGACTCGTCACTTTTGTGCACGACGGCTGACCTGACGTACTACAACGAGGAAGAGGGAAAATTGCAATACACCTTACGTACACCTGGCGTCGGAGGAGCAGAAAAGTATGCCAGCTTGTTTGCCGCGTCTTACGATGCGGAGAATGGTCGCCTTATTTTATACTATGAAAAACTTTGAAGTGGCCCCTGTATTCTGCTTTATGTCATCTGTGGAACATGCGCGCTCACAGGAATACCGAATAACCCATGTATCGCCACAGCTGACGTTAATACGAGCTTCCAAGTATTCGAATGAATGTCACACTAATTATTAATTCGTGTATGCTTCGCTCATCCTAATCAGTTAAAGAACGCTGTCCGAAAATACAAACAAACGTGCGCAACATTACGTTCAGGAACATCTGAGAGGCACTATAGTTCTGCGTCGCATTCGGTTGTTCTACGGTGACTTAATTATTTGCTCTCCTGTCGTTACGTTGCCTCCATGTCCAACTATTCGATGAGCATTATCATATGTTGTATTCGCCGATACATAGAGGTTACCGCTTTGTTGCTTCGATATGCCGTATTTACTCGACTGGAAGCGACCGCGATTGTAACGCGAGGGGCGACTTTTCATGGTGTTCAGGAAGAAAAAATAAAACCGCGCAAGTAACGCCAGGGACGACTTTTTTTCTTTTGTTTCCTGCAGAAAAATACCGCCAACGTAACGAGAGGCCAGCGGAGGTATGAAAAAGCACATTTAGTTTTCAAACAATGCCTCATAACGTGATATTTCGCACCCACCCACATGACACGTTGAACTTTGTTCACGAGATACCCATCTGCCGAGAGACATTGCTCACTTTGAACTGTATCGGTTCAACATTGACCGCCATAAGGCGATGCAGTGCTCTGTGATGAAATCAGCGAAACTTTGCTCCTGTTCCGACGTGGCCCACGGAAACCATTTCGGCGGTGCTCGAGCCTGAAATCGAGCTCCTGCTAGAGCCGCCACTCGCAGATGGTCGCCGCACTCACGTCGAGGCTTCGAGCAGCAGCCGATTCCTTCAGCCGTCAACCGTCAAAATAACACGCCTCTTGAAACGGCC
The DNA here is from genome assembly GCF_013339695.2 of Rhipicephalus sanguineus. Lineage (NCBI taxonomy): Eukaryota > Metazoa > Arthropoda > Arachnida > Ixodida > Ixodidae > Rhipicephalus > Rhipicephalus sanguineus. The sequence continues at coordinate 52,527,004 of NC_051181.1, forward strand.
ATCGAACTGAGCAGGAAACGTTCCCATCGCAAAGCGGATTCGAAACACCAGAAGGCAACCAAAGATACCGAGACATTCAAACACGACGACAAAGAAAAGAAAACGCGAAGTGCACACCTTCGCAGAATAGAAACAAACAGAACGGTCATTGGCTTATCGTGGATCCAAATGGCACTCGGCTGGCACATGTTGCCAACATAAATCGCGAAATGGCCAACATGGTAGTCGTACAAAATTGGGTGCGTCGTTGTACTTTTTAGACAACCTGAATTTCTGTATTCGATTGTAACGCGAGGGTCGACTTCAGGTAGCAAAATTCTGGGGAAGAAACTCGCGTTACGTTCGAGGAAATACAGTACATTAGTTGTTCCCCTGCTGCCTATAGAGCGCCAGGAACACAGTGACTTCTGCACTGACACACACGTAAACGGACAAATCCCTTAGTCATATCATGGCCAGACTAGAGAGACGCGCTGGCGCGTCTTTCCAATTCGATCATCGCCAGGTACAGAAAGCTGTAAAAGCGCCTGCAGGTGCGACGCATTGTGGAAATCAATTTCATGAGAAACAATCAATGGGAAGGGGCCTATGCGGCATCATTTGTCTTAGATCCAAGTGTTACGAGGCGGATCGACGTCTTTGCGTAAACTGAGTGGCCTACATACGTCGGCTTACCGGGGACATCAACTACAGTTTGGCTCCTCAAGGGTGGCCTATGGACAGACCCAGACATAGGCGAATAGATAGATAGATAGATAGATAGATAGATAGATAGATAGATAGATAGATAGATAGATAGATAGATAGATAGATAGATAGATAGATAGATAGATAGATAGATAGATAGATAGATGGGTAGATAGATAGATAGATAGATAGATAGATAGATAGATAGATAGATAGATAGATAGATAGATAGATAGATAGATAGATAGATAGATAGATAGATAGATAGATAGATAGATAGATAGATTCAAATTCCTTTCGGTTCACCAGGAAATGCTTCTCAATGAACAGTTTTGGAGCAGCACTACATTTTAACAAACGCAGGAAGCCTAATATAACGTACATTTCAAAGAAATACAGTGACACAGACTCTGATAGGTATGAGCTTGGTGGGCGTGTTGGTACACTTATGTTTCCTGCTGAATACTGAAAGCCTCGAAGATAACTCTTGCATGCTCATGCCCCGAATGATGTTTCCTTCCCCTTGAGTATGAATCCTACGCTGTCGTCGTATGAATTAGCGTGACTGTTTTGCTGGTCACCTGATCAAATCGTGTCTTGAGATAAAAGAACCAACGCACTTTCTTTTGCAGGACAGAGTCTACTTTGAACTACAGCAAAACCAAGACTCCATACCTGCTCACTCTGGTAGTAAACAATGGTAAGTACAGACAGAAGACAGACGTACAGCTTAATAATGTCCTGATGAGCCAGTCAATGGAGCCCTAGAGTTGTACCCCTGGTTAGCTTTTGGCTATGCTCATGTTGGAGGCGGGAGGCCACGCCTTTCCTCTCTCTCACAGGCCCTGTGAACAGCCTTGGACTGGGACTTCTTGTTTAGAGCTGGTCATGACCTTCTTCCAGAACTCGCTGTTGTTGAAGTCGTGTAACACAGGGCACCATGTGGACTAAAATGCAGAAATTATTCTCTGCAATCTGGGCAATGAGGATCGATCTATGTCTGTGTGGAGCTTGCTCAGGAAACCTCTCGAGGGTTAGGATACCGTCTGAAGCACCGTGATCGTACAAGACAGTGCTCTTCTCACTTTGGGATGCGGAGGCGAAAAACGTCGCCGCTCCCATCTGTAATGTGCCGTAATTTAACGTAAGGAGAGGGTCACTGTACAAAAACAAAAATGCGTTGTTTCCTACAGCTGCCTTTTTTTAAAGACGATCGTCTTTCTTGGCATACTTGAACGCAGAAATTTTGTTCTGTCTTTCTGTCTGTCACACGATTCAGCCACCCGGCCAAAGTTTAAGCACTTGCAGAACGCCCAGCCATCTTGAACTGGTAGCTGCGTTCATACTTGTGAACATTGTCAATCAAAAAGCAAATATCACTCATATCTGAGCCACAACATCAATACGTAAGTATTAGGTGGTGTGTTGCTTTACTAAAAAATACATAGATACGTAATTCTAAAGACCCTAGTCTTTCCTAGGTTGCGCTGAAAATGCGACGCTATGCACGAAAAAGCCCTCTGCATATATATGGTTCTGCCACCTGGCAGTGGCCCTGGGTTCTGAACAAGCTCATGTTTCCCGACGCCATTACCAGATGGCGTCCATATCTCACACAGCGACTCGTCTATTTTATCAATGCCAGCCAGATGTGGCCGATTCAACATAGAGGAGGCGCTTTCTGAGGCAAGGCAAAACATAAATAGCCACTTGATGAAATACAGCCCACTCTGAAGACATGCCCAGAAAACGCAGGGAAAAGACCGACGTCTATATTGCAGCGGAGAAGCGCCGGTGCCCCGACGCCCGTCGTCTCAAGCGTTCCCAGGAAACGTCCGAGCGGCTAAGCCGCGGATGAGACCAGGACTCATGTAGTACGGCCGGCAGAAGACTGTCGTCTTTCGATGACATTTGCAGCGAAGCGCGCAGATACGCGGCCAATTTTTTGGCATGTATTAGTCGTTCTCGACCACCGTCATGTCGAGTACTAGCCATAGGAATGTAGATATATACTAATGAATATTGCCCGAAATCGTAGGACCATTTGGTCCCCTGGCGGACAGCCGCAAGGCACTGTGGATGAACGGGGCGTCAGTCGTGCGAACTTCACCGTTAAGGGCGCACCCTGTGATTGGTGCTCTTTGGCGCAGTGTGCTGTAATCGATAAAAATGGCTGTTTGACTGTTCTCACTGACTCATTCATGCATCCTAAAACATCAAGTGCTTTTCTTCTGCGCATTTCGTCGCGATATATTGTTCTCAGTAGGAAACGAGAATGCTCGCGGCTTACATAATCTGCTTCTGCTACGTAGCTGCAGTTGAACTGCTTCTGCTCACATAGCTTTCAGAGCCTATTTAGCGTGTTGTTCGCAGTGCTGTGCTAATTTGGGCGCTTTTCAATCATGCAAACTTGATGACGTACATCAAGTATATGATCGTGGTCAAGAAGGTCGATTGCAGTGCGCAAAGTGTTGTCGACTTGATCGATACATGATTAAGCAAAACGACAGCAAGAATATTGTTGCCCACTAGAAAGTGTAAACAGCATTAGTTTCCAAGAAACTTTAATGGTCAGTGTAGTGAATCATGTCCATTTGAACGACAGCGTCACTTGCAATTACGTTAGTTTAAATGAGAATTAATATATTTTCCCGTCAGGAGCACTGACAGCGTACTCAAAAACAGGATCGTGTCCTAATATAATCTCAGCGTTACTAATTTAGGCACTCAGCCTACCACAAGCCTTACTAAGAAAATCACAGGCATCAAAAGAAGGTTTGTAAGCTCTGCCTATGTATGTTCCGCGAGCCAATTAACCATCGCATCCTTGTCGTTTTAATGCTTAGGCGTTCCTTGGCGAACACTCCGGCATAAACCTGAACACTATTGCGTCCGCAACGTAACGCTTTGGTATTAGAAACCAGTTGAAAATTGTAAAATGTGAGACAATGGAACGTTATAATGCTGCAAATGTGGACGATTGATGAATTAATTGGGTGTGTTCACCAAAAGTCCTGGCTTGGTTTCCTATGCGAATACGCAGGCCTTCATAAAAATGCGCGGAGTAATATAGTGGCAAAGGTTAATATGGACGTGAACCAACGCCCACGCGATGGGGAACGGAATGACATCACTCGAGTATGCTGATCAATCAGCGAGCAACACGTGTTGAGATGGTGGCAAGAAAGCGCACACTTACGCATTTTTAGAAAATATAAAGTCATCTTATTCCCGCTTGCACTGTTAACCACCAGTATCTACACAGGCGTACCGACAAGCCAAACTTCCACAGCAGTTATGTCTCAAGCATGTTTCTTAAGCCGCTCCTTATGCTGATGAAGGTTCATTGGTAGGTTTATACGGTTTAAAGCCCCAAAGTGACACGCTATGAAAGGCACCGTAATAGAGATCTCCGAATAGTTTCAACAACCTGGGAACTTTAACATGCCCTTAAATTGCGCAGTATATGGGCCTGTAGCATTTCGAAACCATCGGAATGCCACCGGCGTGGCCGGGATCGACTCCCGCAAAGTCGCAAGATCATGTGCGTCAGCCTCTCTGCTGTCCATTCCATTGGTGTTGTCGTGGGATTCTTCAGCGAGGGAAGGAGAGCTCGAGCACCCCGCGTCTACAGCAACAGAAGCAGAGGCAGCCATCGGCCGCTCGTGCCACGTCAAGACTCCGGAGGCATCGCTGCTGCCTACTCGTTGCAGGAGAGCATGAGGCGCGCGAGTGGGGGGAGCGTAGGAGAGGAGAGAGAGCGGGAGGGGACGCGCATGCACTGGCGCTTCACGTGGGGGCAGAGGCTGCGCCGCGGCTGCAGCGCGGGGGAGGAGAGGAGAGAAGGCGACCGAACACCTGCGTAAAGGAGGAGAGCGAGAGAGAGGGTTTGCGCATGCGCAGTAAGGGCGGTCACGCCGCACACCCTGTTGAACTCCGCCATAAGCTGCTTCGCATCTAAAACTGTAATGTGTCGGTGTTTACGAGCGAGAAACCACGTACCGTTGCGTGGTATGCCGTAGTAGGGGATTCCGGGTAAATTTTGACTGCCATGGGGTTCCCTAGCGTACACGTAAATATATGCACGCGGGTCTTTCGCATTTCGATTCCATCTAAATGTACCCTTGTTCATAGGGAATTTAACCTGCGCCCACCTGCTTAGCAGTGCAACAACATATCAGAAGCGGTTCTCGTGACACCATTGGAATGCTTAAGCTGCACAACGTGCTGAAAATTCAACATTTCCTAACCCTTCGATTTTTTCTTACATGGCTCTTTTATTTAAGGAGCGAAAGGAACAGGTAGGATTTTTCAGATTCTCGAAGCACCAACTTAGGCCGAAATGAAATGGCTCAATACAATCACTTGCTGAGCGCTATAAATAACTGCAGCGTCACATATAAATTAATGACGTGCTCCAATATAGGGCTGCCGCTTAAAATGCTAACTGAACTCATAGTATTACTCAATGTGGTACCGCTTATACTAAATGGTGTTATGCTTGTGGTGTTATCATCCTTACTGGAGTTTCTATGAGTTACATTTCCTCGTGGAAAGCGTAGTTATATTAGAATTCGGGACTTTCACGCAGCCACGTCCGACGACCCTAAATACTTCCCACTCATAGATGCAAATAGCCACGGTAATAATATACAGATAAGACTTATAAGGTTGCTGTAAACAAACAAGAAAACGCTACGCCCTAAGAACACTCCGCACCTTCCGGCGAGATTTATTTTATGTTGCAGTTATAATTATGGCTGGGTTTGCTTGAGGTTCTTAAAAACTCGGCGTTTCCCGCCTTTTTATTAAAGAAGGTTACGTCATACGATAGCGCGCAGGCCGCGTTCCTGACATGTAAGTAGCGGTCGCGCAACGATAACGCAAGGGAAGACAGCAGAGATAGATGACGATTGTCGTTGAGGGATATAAGACGGCTAAAAAATGTCATTTGTTTTAAAAGTGCATTGGCGTACGACGTGCTCCCCTCATGTACTCTATTTTAAGGCGAAAGCCTGAGATGACTCATCAAACGCGGAAACTGACCGTCGGCGGCTTCAACACGAGTGATGCCAAAAATCACCATGATGTGATCACATCTTGGCACGACATCATTCGTCACAGATCCCCAAAATAGGGGACGTCTTCTTGACGTCCCCATGACGTCACATCACGTGTCATTGTCGCTTGGTCAAAGGCCGGCCGATCACACTGTTGCAATGCCTTCGATCCTGGAGACTGTGCAAAACCACGTTAGGTACACAAATCTTCCGCAAGGGAGCAAGTGGTCATGGGCTGAAAAGCAAAAAAAGAAATGATGACTTTCGTCTTAGAGTCGTCTTTGGCGAATGCCTGAGGGGCCCTGTCAGTTTTTCTGTAGCGGCAGGCATCATAAGATTATTAGAGGCATGAGTTACAGCAGTATTTAAAGAAATCATTTTTTCATTGCTGGAGACAGGCGGTCGCTTGAAATGTCAGCGTTTAATCTTCTCTGCGAAAAGCCGATTGCCACAAAAGTTTGCGAAAACGCGGCCTGTGGTAATTATTACGGAGTAATGAAATTCTAACAAGTTCACCTGCGAAAACGAAACCGAAGCGCAGATTAGAGCAACTAGCAGACGACCAGAGTGACGTCAGTGTTCACGACAATGACGGCAGTGGTGTTAGTTTTTCTACATTGGCTACCGTACGTACGCCATGCTTGCTATAATCGCAAAACAGCACGCACGACCACAAAGCGGTGTAGATCGTTGGTTGACGTAATCGTTCTAGCTCAATCTCGACGTCTCGAAAGAGTATGCAGTTGCGCTTTTCCGCGTTTACGTTTCTGTTTCTCGGGCGCTATTGCTCACATTTCATCAGTCTGCTAAAATTACTCGCGCCAGCTTTTTGGAAATCTCAGAGAGGCCATGGGCTCTTCGCAGGAGGGGGCTCCGATTCTCGCGCTTATCCCGACCGCCTGTATCCACTAATTAAAAACTCCTTATTAGTGTCGTTTATACCTTATTTATACCTTAGTCATGTTAAGGCATCTGCCACCATTGAAAAGGTTATTACGAAGCCAACTATTATGTCTTGAATGACGCGGGTTAGATTCCGGCTGTGGCAGTCGCATTTTGATGAAGGCAAGATGCTAGCGACCCTTGTGTTTAAATTTGAGAGCACTTCAAAGAACGACTCCAAGTGGTTGAAATTTGGGAAGCGCCCCATTCCCCCCTCTAAATCCTACGGCGTACAAGCTGTCGCAGCTCAGCTGGGACACGTGTCGTGGCGAACTGTTCAATATGATAACCCAGCATCTTGCTTGGCATTATATGCACACAAGTTGCGGTGCGTCAGTAGTCACGTCAGCGCGCGTTGTCCTTTTTAATAGATTCAACATTCCTTCTATCTTATTTTATTCAATATCCATATTTTTCAGGCTGTTGCCGAACCCTTGTGCTTCGGCGTCGCAGACGTTCAGGAGTTTGTTCTTCAGCGGCGGTAGAATCTGTAGCTTCGCACGTTAGTTCCTGGACCTCGGTAGTGGTTTCCTCTGTTTCTTCAGGGGTCGCCGGACCAGGTTGCGCTAGAGGTGTGCCACTGATGTGCACTGTTCTGGGTAGAGTAAGAGGAATACTTGTATTAACAATGTCATCAGCATGCATGAATCGCTCGTGGCCTTCTACTGTGAATATGTTCACAGTGGAATCGTCCCTTCTAGGTTCTTGGATGTGGGCGCGCAATGAAAAGGACGAAGGGAAGAAGGACACACACAGTGGCGCTATGTAAGCGCCAGTGTGTGTTCTTCTTCCCTTTGTCCTTGTCTTTTCGTGCACACATCCAAGAACCATGACAGACCAACAAGCCCGCATCGCTACCCTCGTTCCTTCTAACCAGTGTGGGTCGCCTGGTCGGATATCTCTCACCCGGACCCGTTCTCCTGCATCAGATTTCCTCCAATTCTTTTTTTGTCCCTGGTCTTGATCTCTAGATGGAGTAGGCTCTGACCGCTTGGCTAATTCAGGGTGCAAAATGCTGAGACGCGTGCGCCGTGCTCAAGACACGGAACTCTCTGCAGGAGTCTTACCAGTCGTGGAGCATGGCGTGTTGCGCTATGTGAAGAGGAACTGGTCCAGCCGGTGTTGAATCGTCCGAGCTGCCCCGAGCGCTGCTCGCCTCGCAGTTGGCGTACAAGGTTCTTTACCGCATGGACGAGCCTCTCTGCTGCCCCATTAGAAGATAGATGGTACGGAGTTGTCTTGACGTGTTGCACAACATTGGATCGGAGGAAAACTACAAATTCTTCAGATACAAATTGAGGACCATTATCTGTCACAATCTGTTCGGCAAGCCCAAACGCTGCAAAAACAGTGCGAAGCTTTTCTACTGTCTTCGACGCCATGGTCGATTTCATCTGTATAACGTCCACCGAATTAGAATGGACATCGACAAGCACCAAAAACCAGTGTTGTTTGTAGTATGCAAAAATTAGGTGCACTCGTTGCCACCGTCTGGCGGGCCATCCCCATGACATAAGTGGTATGGTGGGTGCAGCGTTTTGGCTGAGCTGCCAAGTCGAACAGTGTCGAACTATTTCTTTGATCAGCTCATATAACTTCGGCCACCACATGTGACTTCTTGTTAGCATTTTCATGCGAGTGGTACCAGGGTGCCCCTCGTGCAAAAGCTGTAGCACTTCTGGCTGCAAAGATTCGGGAATAACTACTCTAGTGCCCCAGCTTATGCAACCAGAGTCTAGAGACAGCTCGTTTCGCCATACAAAATAGGGTGCAATGTCAATATCTGATAGTATTTCAGATCACCCATTCAAAACGATGTTTCACATTAGACAACGTGCGGTCTTTCCCAGTTTCCGCTTGCATCTTGCTTACTGAAAGCGGTATTGATTCAACAGCGGAGAAAAAGAGAACGTAGTCGTTCTTGTCTGCTTCGTTCGGAAGTGGCAATTGTGATAACGCGTCAGCGTTAACCACTTGCGCACCCTTTCTATAAGTCCACTTGTACTGATAATCCGCCAGTAAAAGCATCCAACGTCGCATGCACGCGGCAGCCATCTGTGGAATTGGCTTTGTCTGGCCCAACAGGCTAGCTAGCGGAAGGTGATCGGAATAAATCGAGAACTCACGCCCATAAATGTATTTATAAGAGCGGTTTACCCCAAACACCACTGTCAACGCCTCCTTCTCGATATGCGCGTAGCCTTCCTCGGCGCTGCTTAGCGTGCGCGAAGCGTATGCTATCGGCTTCTCTTGGCCTAAAAAACATGATATATCACTGCTCCACCCCACAAGGGGTTGCGTCGCAAACCAGACCTGAGGGTTTTAGGGTCGTAGAAGGTTAGTACTGAATCCTGAGTGAGCATTTACTTGCGTTTCTGAAAAGCTTTATTAATCTTCTCCGACCACGCCCAAGGTTCCTCTTTTGGGCGTATAGCGGCCTTAGCTCCGATAACATGTTCGGAATGAACCGGGAATGAAATGTCAACATGCCAAGATAGGCCTTTAGTTCCGGGTAATCTTTCGGCGTTGGAGCCTTTATAATTGCTTCCACCTTTTCAAGTCAAGGGTGCACGCCTGTCTCATCAATGACGCGGCCCAGATATCTTACGGACTTCACAGAAAATTTGCGCTTGTCGTGCCTTACTTTGACGCCATTCTTCTCGAAGCGCTGCAGGACTGCTTCTACACGTGCCCGCCATTCGCTGTAGTCGCCACCTGTGATAAGCACATCGTCAAGGTAACAAACTGCTCCACTTAGTCCCTTCAGCAACTGTCCATGATTGCTTGGAATACTGCTGGTGCATTGGAAATGCCGTAGGGCATTCGGACATATTGGACAAGCCCATGTGTGTATTTATAATCAACAAGGGCCACGAGTCAGGGTGCAGCTCAATTTACTGGTACGCTGACGACAAGTCCAAAACGGTAAACACTTTGCCTCCTGGTAGGACCACGAAGATCTCTTCGACCGTTGGCGGCGGGTAGTTATCAGTTTTAACGCAAGAATTTACTGTCACCTTATAGTCTCCACAAAGACGCACGTTGTTCCCTGGTTTTTCGACTACCACCAACGGCGTGGCCCAGTCACTTTGCGTTACACCCACCAGTACCCCATCAACTTGTAGGCTATCTAGCTCTTCTTTAACTCGCTCCCATATGGCATATGGTACTGGAATTGCCTTTAAGAACACTGGCAAGCTGCCTTCTTTCAAGGAATGTTGCGCTTGAAAGCCCTTTATCAGTGCTAACCCAGGAGTGAAAACACTGGCATACCTTTCGACAAGGTTGTCCGCCGTGAGCTTCGCTTGCACCGTGTGAATGCCATTCCAGTCGACGCCCAGATTCTCAATCCAATCGCGTCCAAGTAGCGCTGACTTGTTTCCTGGCACCACAACTACCGGTAGAATCTTGCGTTGTCCGTTGTACTCGACAGGAACCTCGACTTGCCCCTTCGCTTCCAGCAGTACTCCTCCGTAAGTCTTCAGCTTAACTGTAGACGGTGTGAGCGGTGGAGGATTCACTAGCTGCTTCCATAGGTCTTCCGATATCGCAGAAACAGCGGCTCTTGTGTCTACTTGTATCTGCACGCACTTCCTTCCAAGCATAAGTTCTACCTATTACGGCTGCTTCGAAAGGTCGGCGTAGAGCATCATCTCATCTCCTTGCTGATCGGCAACGGCGTGAATTTTTTCCACACCCGGCGGGCGTTGTCCGCATACTCGAGCCAAGTGACCCGTGCGTTTGCAGCTGTAGCACCTTGCTTTCCGATAAGGACAAGAAATAGCATCGTGCTCTTTCCCGCAACGGTGACACCGTCTTGGTTGCCTCGTATTGCTTGCCTGGCTTGACCGCAAATGCCGCTTTCCTGCCTGTCTTTCTTATCGCATCGACGTCGGCTTCCGTTCCACTGCCCGGTCGAAACCCCCTCGACTCCTGTTCCGCCAGTTCAACTGGCATAGTCGCAAGCAGATTCAAACGACAGCTCCTTTTTTAGTAGACCCGTCTGAATGGCAGGGTTTCGCAGTCCAGCGACGAACTGGTCGCGTAGAGCGTCGTCAAGGAATGTGCCGTACTTGCATTTAGCTGCAATGTGCTTCAGTGCAACTGCAAAGCTCGCTACTGTCTCACCTTCCGCTTGGTACCGCCTGTTGAATCGGCTTGAAGGCTCGTAATGGTCACTCAGTACCTCGACCTCTTCTCCGCAGGGTTCGCCGGTAGAAGCAAATCCTTGTACGCGTTCTTGCCAATGGCCGTTATGAAGGCCGACTTCCTAACCCATATATGCCGAAACACAGAAAAAAATGACAAAACAAATCTTGTTTTTCACAAAAAGTGTACTTCTACCCTCAAAAGAAAGCAGGAGTTCTGTATTTACTGCCAGGTAAACGCAACACTGTTTTTCAAGCCGTCCTATACATGTAGGACACTGGGCATTAGGGGCGGGTGTGGTAAGCCTTGAAGCATTTCACGTGCACACCGACATTGCACTTCATCCTCTCCATGATGTATTTCACACAAAGCTCGCGTTTGGCCGGAGAAAGCGGTCGGCATTTTACGTGCACTTCTTCCTTTCCGTGACGTCTTTCACACAAAGCACGCGTTTGCCTGGAGAAAGCGGTCGGCACGTGACAGCTTGAAAAGCAAGCAATGTCTAGGCTTGTACACGTTGAGAATGAGACCTCCTCGATGTAATGAGACCTCCTCGATGTACTCCTCGATGACCTCCTCGAGTCATAAGCTAAAGAAATAGCGATGTTAGAGTGCATCAAAGAAGCGTCCTATATGTAGGACACTGTGCATATATGGATTAAGCTTCTCCGCTTGTACGTTGGCTACTTCGAAGTAGTGCGCGAATCTTTCCACGTACGAAGCAAAGTCTTCAACGCCGCCCTCCAGGAATGCATCGAATTGCAACATCTTGGCCATTACGTGCTCTGCCCTGCCTCAGTCCTTCACGGGACCGCCCCTTCCCCTCGTAGATTCGTTTCAGGATCTTCTTCATTCGTTGCCAGTTGTTGTAGCTTGTGAACAAGAAGACATCTGTGACACGTGTCGTGGCGAACAGTTTAATCTGATAACTCAGCATCTTGCTTGGCAATATATACACACAAGTTGCGGTGCGTCAGTAGTGACGTCACCGCGCTTTGTCCTTTTATTAGATACAACACAGCCTAGAGTCACTCAGAAGCTGCCGCATGCGACGTAGAGGTCCGACGGTCGCCTATCGCCGAGCTCCTCTTCGTTGAAAAGCTCCTGGAGATGCCTGCGCACAGACACTGGCTCGCTTCGGAGCGCCGTCGTTTTAAAGTGGTCATAGGGGGTGCTTTCGTGGGGCACGTTCAGAACACCCTAGAACCCCGCAACCACATCCGGTGAGAGTGTGGAGACAGCGTGGACGACCTTCGTGTGTTGCGAAGTAATGCCCCGAACGGTGAAGATGGCCTCCACGTGTGTAAACCAGGCTGCAGGATTCTGTGGCCAAAAATACGGCAGCTCAATCTGCAACGCGGCGGTGGCCTCTGCGCCGATCGTTGGTGTGTCGTTCGCGGCCTCGTCCATGTTGTAGTGCTCGTCTTGTGATCGCCTCCGGGTCACTACGTTATAGGGACTGAGGTCCACCATAACAACGCATGCGAAAGCGAGCTGAGAACCGGATAGGCCGATGGCAGGAGCATGAGAAACTATTTTTATTATTTTTCTATTATTTTAACCTCGCAGCTCGCAGCGCGAGGAAAGAGGCACATTCGCAGGCACATGCGCCTGAGCGCGCCATAAATACACCACTGCTGATGAAGATGATCATGGCCGCTAGAAGCACATTACAGAATTAAAATAGGGTATGTGGGTAGGGCGGCATCGACGACATAGCTCATGATACGAATAAAAATCTCGTTGCTTGTACTGAAGAGCGACCCGTCTGCTGGAAGATCTCAGAGACGTTTCTCGTCAGGACGTGCGCACTTTCGATTAGGCAGTCTAATTTAAGTGAATAGAGTTTGTTTTTAAAGTCACCATAGCTAATGTGTGAGTGTGCTGCAGATGTTTATTCCCTACGAACTACGCCATCAACCTACGTGCAGGAATCTGCCCTACCCTCAATGAACAAAATGGCAGCTCTGCACAAGCCGTTTGTCTCCTTCACAAGAAGTTAATGGTGGTACTACATAGTTTCATCCATACAATCAGCGTTGCTTGGCAGCTAAGTTCCCATGCTTCGTTGATGGTCTCGAAGGTGACTTTCTACATCCACGAATATAGCCTAGTTTATGGTAGCAGAATTCAGGCTTGCGATTGCGGCCCTGGGGACTGGCCTGGCTTGCAGCACATTTTGTACGTTGAAGCAGCTCGTGCGGTGATACTACTACTACTAATAATAATAATAATAATATTATCTAGGGTTTAACGTCCCAAAACCACAATATGATTATGAGAGACGCCGCATTGGAGGTCTCCGGAAATTTCGACCACCTGCGGTTCTTTAACGTGCACCTAAATCTAAGTACACGGACCTAAACATTTCCGCTTCCATCGAAAATGCAGCCGCCGCGGCCGAGATTCGATCCCTCGACCTCGAGTAAGCAGTCAAGCGCCATAGCCACTAGACCACGGCGGCGGGTCCGATGACATCACTATACCAGACTTTCATGTAGCGTCTTTTTCCGCGAGTTCCTGTATGTAGTGCAACGCTCTACACTTCAACTTCTGTGACTACTATTCCTGTCCCAGTGGACAAGTCATTAAACGCTTTAAAGAATGCACTCACATTTTTTTCACTTTCAGATACCGCTAACCCATCTACAGCCGAGAGCTTATACAGTGACTTCGAAACATGCTCGGTCTTCAAGATATATGGTGAACAAAATAGTAAGTATGCAGTGCCTAGACTTGTGCTGTTTACAAAGAAAATGTGAGTGAATAAAATTAGATTGAGCCCGGTGAGAAGCGTAATTGATAAAAGTTGAGAGTGACTGCTCCTCGAAGGTAACCGGTGAATTAAGAACGAACAATTATTTAGGGTTACATTCCTTGCAACTTATTGTGAAAACTTCACCTTGTCACACCAGAAAACTTTCTAAACAACATATTGCGTCACATCTTGCGTCACACGAAAAAATTCGCAGTTTAACGCTGCTGCGTGTCGTACTAGGAAATTGGCGCCCAAGAGCCGAGGCTCCTAAGTATGACGCCGAGTTAGTAAGGTATGAAGAAGCTATGAATAAGCTAATCGTATGAATAAGCCTGGATCATATGCATAGGAGTCGTTCGTACAGAAAAGAGAGAAGCGCAGTCGCAGTTACGTAGCTTTGAGGAGTTTCTCTTGAAACATATACAGGCGGGTTTATGTAGCACCAGAAGTGGCATGTACGTAGTCGCAGGCCACCTCTTTCTCAGGTGCAAAGAACTTTCACTAACATCACCAAATCCAGCGCACAGAGAGCGATATTGTAGAGGGATTCGGGGGCCATCGAATGGTAGTGGATGCGGAAACCATAGCGAGGTTCCCAATGCAGTGCCGACAACGCGTGCCGTGTGGCGTGCTGTTAAGGTGGGTACGCCTCCACCCCCCAAAAAAGAACCGTTAAGAGTTTTAGTTTCTGTTTCTGCTAGTTTCTGCAGTTTGTACTGCAACACTAGAAATTAAATGTCACAGTATATCCACAAGCGCGAAGCAATTAATGCGATAGCAACAAAGCGTAATGTCACACGTAGTACGGCTAGCAGCTAACACTTTTAGCGTCAGATCTGACGTAAGTATAAAAATGCTGGCGTAAGGCATAACCGGCCATTGCAGCGAGCGAAGAGAGCTTCGTGATGGCTATTGGTTAACGAAAATTACACAGTACGCACAAAGGTATGATCCGTCCGCTGATCCGTGAATCCCTCTTCAGATCCGTGAATCGCTCTTCAGAAATTCCGGCGGGAGCGACGCATCCCTTCGCGCATCATGACCCCCTTCCCCCCACCAGCTTTTCTCGCTACGAAAGATGGCCGCGAAGTTTCCTCTCCGAATGCACCACGGTCGTCGGCTCCAGTCGCACGTTTTCAATCGCAACAGCACATACAGCGTGCGAGGCAATGTTATCGACTTCGAGTTAATGCGAGACCTCACGCTGACGGCGGCGGCAAGAATGCGCATGAAGTGTCCATATAACTGCCAGCGCAATAAAACGTTTTGAAATGAAGAAGTGCATCATTCATAAGTTCATTGAGCAATATTTTTTGTCGGCTTACTTCTTGACTGTTGAAATGAAATGGATAAACGCAAAGACCATGGAACCCGTTCTAATTTTGTCCAATAAGACAGCTGTTGACGTTTGAAGCACAACGAACCTTTTTTCTACAATTGTCATACACCGCTAGAAAACTAAACGAGTTCTGTGAACGACATTCGATACAGATATGTCGACGGTGCTTTTACGTTAACGCGACACTTCACCCAGAACGTCATGATTAATCAAAGATTATTTCTGTAAAATTTGCATGTTATTTAAAAGCTTGTGACCGGTTTATAGATTACCTGCAATGAAACGGAAAGAAATACGAATCAATTGAACTGTTTTATGCGTATAATAAAGAATATGAAGAGACCACCCTTGGTAGAAGTAACTATAACCTGTGACGGGAGCTTGGTTTCACTGCATTAGTGCAGTGAGCATACAAAGTGGCACAGAAGATACATCATCAGTTGTTCCTTTTCAGAATGCATCATGTGGGTGGCAAGAGGCTCAGAAGACGAAATACCCGATCTATGTCTTCGCCAGTTTAATTGTGGTTGTGGTCCTGCGGTCCCCCTTTATATCAAACACATTTGCAAGAGTGCCGGAGAACGTAAATAAAACAAAGACATGTGCACGGCATTGGCAAATAAAACGGCGTGCTTGTCTAAATATTCCGACTACATTATTGTTAACTAATGGGTCTGTTAATTAGAAATGCTAAATAATATTGTGTGGGTAATAATTACAAAACTTTCACAGAAATTTGACTTTTGAAATACCAACATGTGTCTATTGCAGGCTATGGGTGACTGCCATAGAATGAGACGGACGAGAAACAGTGGTTTTTAGCAGCAATGTGGTACAAAGGGCAGAATGGCGTACCATTTAGTGCAGTCGGAAGCGGCATCCATGTAATGCACGTCCTGAGCGTGGACAAAAGCATTCAATAAGGCCACTGGTCTGAGCGTGGTATGCAGTAGTATGTAATGAAGAACGCGGCACTCTGAGGATAGAATTCACGACTTCGGACAAGAACACACATACGTGATCACTGAGCAGTTCTTGCAATGGCCCATGGCTCAGTATCCATCGGTGAAGTAGAAGGGAGGCAATACAGTACGCTGTAGCTGCCAGGAGCGTGGCACTTTCGGCTTATCGCCTCAGGTGGTTACCTGCCACGTTAGCCCAGCGGTTGACAGCTGATATCATGGGAAGCGGACTGTACAAGTAAATGCCAACGCGCCGAAATGGCCCACTGAGGCAAGATAGAGGTTGCAGACCACCGGGCGAGATGTGGGGCGATGAAATGTGGCGCTTACACTCAAGGCAAGAGCGAACGAACTTTTCAACATTGTACACTCCTCGCCCACAGCACCAGTGTCGAAGGTGCTGGTAAATTGTGAATAGAGACCAGATTTTAGGCAAATGCCTATTTTGTTCCTTGTGCTCCTGTCGCGCCAGTTTGATATATGAGCATGAATTAGAGGTTAAGATGGACTTTTTGGGGGTTTTGTAGTGCCTAAAGATGCCTATTTTGGGTATTCGTGCGTAAACGCACTTAAACGCTTATAAATGCCTACACCAAAATTGGCGCCTATATAAACACTATTTACCCTCAAGTTTCGCTTTCGAGTGCAGTTTGGGGGCGTTATTCATGTTACCGGGAAATATTGACTGTGCGAAACTGTATGGAGTTCAACCTACTCCACTTGCTCAACCAGCTCCCGGAAAACAAAAGCCAAGACCGTGTTCCTGAAGGCACCTTCTCGCGGGCGCTCGTGTAATGAGAAGTTCATAATGGCGTAATAGTTGCGCAAAAAAAGAAGAGAAGAAAGTAAATACCACCTTGTCTTTGTCTTTTTTTGCGCAACTATTACGCCATTATTAATCAGTACCAACCAGCCTGCCTTTCTGTTTTGCTGTAATGAGAAGTTACCGTACGTGCCCACTTCGCCAGAGCCCATCGTCACAAGTTGGCGAACATGGCTAGAAGCTGTTGAGTATTAAAACTGCTACTGTTCGGACATCACGGTCGGGATTAACAGCTTTTCAGGTGACGAGAGTGCTTCAGCCAGGAAGGCTCAATCTGACCTGACATAATTGTGCGCTAACTCCACGTTCCTGACAAGAAACTTGAACGTTCGGCAGAAACTATAATTGCTAACATTGCGCAAGTTCTTCATGCAGAGCGATAATGATAATTGTGGGGCTTGACGTTCCAAAACCATGATAGGGTTACGAGGGACGCCGTAGTGGAGGGCTTCGGAAATTTGCACCACCTGGGGTTGTTTAACGTGCACCTATATTTCATGCACAGCAAAGAATCGCCGCCGTATGGAGCATTGGTCGAAAAGGCATGTACAATGTCGCAGTCGGTCTTGGACAAGAACGAGGAATTTTCTGTGTATAAATAAGTTTCAGGAGTCCTTCCTAGTGAGCACTCTAGGATCCTACTGTCGGTTAAGCCATCGAATGTTCCCAAAGTCAACTACGCTACAATAACATCTGTCGACGTCCAGCATTCCTTCTCAGCGTACGAGCTTATTGTCAGTGACAAGAGGCACAATTTGGAATACAAAAATCGGGAGTTTGTGGTAGTCTGCTATTGTTCCGCAGCTTTGACAATGATTGTTAGACTATTTCAGCGTCCTCTCCACACAGATTCTATCAAACATGTGCACTTCAAATGGCCGGAAGTGTATTTGGCAGTGTCGGTACGCCTTGCCTGTACAACTCGGGTAGTGTCATTGTATATGTAAAAGTTTCCATAGTTGCACTTAACAGTCCTCATTTAAGAACACGTTAATTTCGTAATAAATCGTCGTCTATTTCTAATGTATTATACATCTGTTGTTTTTTAATATAACTGCTCAGTCAGACATAAAGTAGCGCTTTTTAAATCAGTATTTCCAGCTTTCAAGTATTCTTTTTCATGTCTATTTCACTATATGCGTGTTTCACAAAATGCTAGTGTTTTTTGGGCTGCGGTGCGAATGCGACGCTGGGAGCCAGATGTTGCGATTAATCATAGAGGAGGAGGACTCATGTAGTGCGGCCGGCAGAACACTATCGTCTTTCGACGACATTTTCAGGGAAGCACGCAGATACGCGGCCATTTTTTGTTCCTGTCGTAGATACAGGTCACGCACGTCTTTTCTTGAAAGCATTTGCAATTACGTAAAAATTGATTGTGCTATAAAGACGTTCATTAGCGGGCACTCGGCGACGATACACGACAGGGACAGTCAAGGCGGGGCCGACTCTCAGCACGAGCTGCGTTTTCTCCGAAAAGAGCCGAAGAGGGCGACCCACTAGAAGGTGCTCGAGAGGACGACCCATTACTGAGTTCGAATGCTTCGCTACAATTCCCCGGGTACGAAAAGGGAGCCGCCTGGCGACCTAGCAACTTGTCGCTATGAGGGGGTCATGGTAGGGCTTCAGGCGCTCCACGTTGACACTGTCGCGCCCTCGACGGCGCATGTCCGAAGATGTTTCGAAGGGTTCGATCAGGTAGTTGACCGGTAATGTGCGTTCGACGACACGGTAGGGGCCCTCGTATTTGGGCAGTAGTTTGGAAGAGAGGCCAGTTGCAGTGTGTCACTTGTCCCGTTAATGGGGACGGCAATCGCCGGGCGGATTCTAAGGGCTGGCGTCACGGCCCTCCGAAAACGCACCACGAAAGCGCGGACAATTTAGAGTTGGTCCTTTGGTGCGCCAGCGGACGCCGGTTGTGGTCCAAAGACCGAGTCAGAGCCGAGAGTCGATAACACAAACGAAAACGAAATATATTCTCGGTTAAGGCAATACAAATATCACAAACACGTGCACACTAGGCTGGTACCAGTTACAACTTCACAATATAACTCAGATGGTGTTTACACAACGGGAGCTAGACAAACAGATCCCACGCTACGAATGCAATCACATGCATTACAACTATTCAACGACAGTTAGAGTCCTGAATAGATAATGGCGTATCCAGTCCACAATACTTGGACGGTAATCGAATGCTTCTCTTCAAGGAAACACTCACGCCAGCTCCAGCGTTGATCGTCGTAGCTCAACCGTCGTCGTGACTTGTCACGGCTCACACGGCGTCGTCATCCAATTCTTCCAAATTGACGATCGGCCGACCGCACACCACCATAAACACGTCTTCTTTGGCTAACGGAGCCACACTTAGCGTAACTTCACCATCACCGGGCCGACTGACTCGCTCACTCCTTCGCTGACTGTCTCCCTCCTGTCTGTCGTCGATTGCACGCTTTTATCCCTTCTCCCCCGGTTTCTAGAAGCGTCGGGATGTTTCTTCTGCGTGCAGTACAGCTAAGCCTGGGGAAAGGGCGAGAGCTTTCTCGTAGGTTCGAATCGCGGCCGCACCGCTCGGGGATGCGTCCCCCCTTCCTTCTAGAACCATCCAGGCTTTGCCGGGCGTTCCATCGTGTCGACGGCGTCTGGCTCGAGTGGGTGAGGAGGATGCGGCGCGCCGGCGTCTTTTGATGCTTGTTTTTTTCGTCTTTTGCGCTTCTTGGGCGAGCGGTTCGCGCCGTTCTGTCTCGTAGCAGTTTGAAAGCGGCCTCGCGCGCGCTTTATAACCCGCTAATTTGTGACACAGTGGTAGGGACAGAGAGCCACACGAGCGCTCCAGGTAGGAACGTGGGCGAAGAAGTGGTGGTGTCACCGCGACTGCTCTTCAGCCGCTCTTGGTTATGCGTAGTAAAGGCCTTGGGGAGCTCACGAGACTCCTCAGCAAGTCGGGCTGTGGCAGAAATAGGCGCACATTCAGATCGATCCGGCTTGTGGGGAAGGATTGTGTCGATTGGGTGCGACGGGTGCCTGCCGTACAATAAGAAAAGGGTGAGAAACCAGTACTGCTCTGAGGGGCGGTATTGTAGGCGTACGTGACGAAAGGCAGAATGGCATCCCAATATGTGTGCTCGTCGGCCACGTACAGTCGCGTACCATATGACCTGCAACGCGGGAGCGCGTGGCCTCACGAGTTCAATGATTGCACACGGCTTCAACTTGCTTCATTTCTGTAATTTAGTATTATTTTCTTATTTGGGAACATCCTCCAGTGAGAGAACAGCGATATAGTTGTAGAAACAAGGGCGATTGGAAGGAATGTGAAATCTTTAGGCGCGTGAGGCCACGCGCTCCGGTGTTGCAAGTCATATTGAGCGCGACTATACGTCAAGAACATGTCGCCGAGCGTGCGGTTAAAGCGTTCGGTGAGGCCATTCGTCTGCGAGTGATAAGCAGTAGTTTTGCGGTGAACAACGTTGCACTCTTCGAGAATGGCTTCGACTACTTCCGACAAGAAGGCACGGCCTCAATCACAGAGCAGCTCCTGGGGTGGACCGTGACGCAGCATGAATCGGTGGAGCAAGAAAGAGGTCACATCGCGTGCTGTCGCCGCAGGGAGGGTGGCAGTTTCAGCGTATTGCGTGGGGTTGTCTACAGCGACAATGGCCCAGCGGTTACCAGCGGACGTCGGAGGAAGTGGCCCATACAAATCGACGCCAACGTGCCCGAACGGTCGTTCAGCTCAAGGTAGAGGTTGCAGAGCTGCCGGCGACAGGTGCGTTGAAGTTTTGCGGCGCTGACAATCGATGCAGGAGCGAACGAATTCCTGTACGTAGCGGCACATTCCTCTCCAAAAGTACCGTTGGTGAATGCGGTGGTAGGTTTTCGATACCCCAGAGTGTGCGCACTGCAGAACAGAGTGGAACGACTGGCATATGTGAGAACGCAGACTGCGGGGTATTACCAGCAGCCACTGGCGGCCGTAGCCGCCGTAATGGAGTCGCTGGAGGAGGTCGTCGCGAGCGGCGAAATGGTGGGCTTGACAACGCAAAGCGCGAGAGGATGGTGTCGTCGATGGATCAGTCAGCAAGTCTATCAGTGAGGCAATCCATTGATCCTTGCGCTGTTCGGTAGCGATGGTGTGAATGTCGAGGGAAGAAATGGCAAAGTGAGACACTGATCTGTGGGCATTGTACTCAGGCAAGGGAGAGCGGGACGTCAGCAGCTGGCGTCCGTTACGGTAGAGCACGCGGATGTCGTCTTGCAGGCGATGTGCCCACCGGGCGAGACGGCCTGAGGGATCCTTCATTGACGACAACCAGTACAGGGCGTGATGGTCGGTGACATCAAATGGGTGACAATACAAATAAGGTCGGAACTTCGTAAGGGCCCAGACGATTGCTAGGCAGTCTTTCTCTGTAACAGTATAGTTGGTCTCAGCTGTAGTAAGCGTACGACTTGCATATGCCACGACGTATTCAGGGAACCCAGGTTTGCGCTGCGCAAGAACAGCGCCGAGGGCAACAGCGCTGGCGTCCGTGTGTACCTCTGTAGGGGCCGTAGGGTCGTAGTGGCGTAGTATGGAAGGAGACGTCAAAAAACGACGCAGCTTGCCAAAGCGTCGTCGCACTCTCACGACCACGAATTGAGGGGCCAGTTGCCGCCAAGGAGCTTCGTCAGCGGCGATATGATAGCCGCGAAGTTTCGGATGAAGTGCCGGAAGTAGGAGCATAGTGCTACGAAACTGAGCAGTTCTTTGACCGACGTAGGTTTGGGGAACACTGTCACGGCCCGAAGCTTGGCTGGATCGGGGAGAATTCCGTCCTTGGACACGACGTAGCCCAGTATTGTCAGCTGCCGTGCTGCAAATCGGCACTTCTTTACAATCAGTTGTAGCCCGGCGTCGAGGTAGCACAGGCACGTGCGCCATTTCATGTTGAGCAAAGCGGTATCTATCATGAACTCAAAGGTCGCGGGTGCATTACACAGCCCAAACGGCATGACGTTGAATTCGTACAAGCCATCTGGCGTGACAAAGGCTGTCTTCGGTCGAGCATCATCAGCCATGGGGACTTGCCAGTACCGTGAGCGCAAATCGAGCGATGAAAAGAACCCTGCTCCTTGAAGGCTGTCAATGGCGTCGTCTATTCGAGGTAGGGGGATAAACGTCCTTACGGGTGATCCTATTCAGTCGTCGGAAGACGACACAGAACCGCACAGAGCCGTGTTTCTTCGTAACGAGAACGACAGGAGGCGCCCACGGACTGTATGAGGGTCGAATAACGTCGCGGCGGAGCATGTCATCGACTTGCTCGTTAATTACACGACGTCCTGCTGGAGACACGCGATACGCGACGCCCTGCTGGAGATACGCGGTGGTTGGGTGCCAGTGTCGATGCGATGCGTGACAGCAGACGTGCGGCCGAGAGAAGTTTGCGCGACGTCGAACGAAATTCTTCCATGAGGCATAAAAGCTGGGAACACTCGACCGACGTAAGGTTGTCAGCAATCGAGGAACGAAATACATCAGCGGATGACGGATCAGATGTGGAAACAGCACTCAGCGCACGCGAGCTGGCGCAGTGCGTGTCACCCGGTGCGTCCATAACTTGTGCGTCTTCGAGGGGTTCCGCTCTGCCGAGACATTCCCATCGCACCAACGTAACAATGAACGGGGACGGGTTGGTCACAAAAATATCCGTGTCGCCCTGATTGACTTCCACGGTCGCAAATGGCACAAGCAAGCCTTTTCTAGTGAAAATGCGGCCACATGGAGAACGGAGTGCAAGGGTGTCGCACAAGACCGGTGCAATAGACTGACACAGCCGTTGACAAATTTGCAGGAACTGTCGTGTCGACTTTGACGAATACCTTGGTCGCAGCCGATGAACTGTCTGCCGGCGTCTAATCTGAGAATGGTGGGAGCTCTATTTCGGCTGGTGCGCAATGAATTACGGCGTCGTGGCGGGCGAGGAAATGCCATCCCAGGATGACGTCGTGAGAGCATGAAGAAATTATGATGAATTCGACGGTGAACACCGTCCACAAAAACATCTATCACGTTCGATGGGTTTTGCTGAGGGCTTTCGCAGTTCGATAGCATCGCAGCCCTTGCCTCGTGGACTGCGACGACTAGTTTTCCTGGTCGCATAGAACTAGACGTGGCCGCATCGGTGACAGCAAGCGGCGTCCTGGTGACGGCGAACGTTGGGTAGATGGAGCTGGGCGAGACGTCCGCGACAGAGGCGTAGGTGTTTCGCAATGTGGGCGGTTCGATTGGCTGGTGGCAGGCGACGTGACTCTAGGCGGCTGCACGCGATTGCAATAGCGCGCCGCGTGGCCGGCGTAACCGCATGCGAAGCATATTGGGCGGTTGTCAGGTGTACGCCATCGGTTCCCTGGGGCAGGGCCCGCCCGTGGTGCAGGACGGGATTGACGGGGCGGCAACTGATAGGACTGCATTGTGGGCTGCAGTCGTGGCCTGTGCGTGAAGTCGGCGTAGGTAACCGGTACATCCGCTTCAAAAGAGCGAGGTTGAGCGCAACTGAACTACTGAACAGTTGTTCAGCATAACTGAACAACTGAACATCGAGCGTAACAACTTGGGCGTAACTGAAGGGTGCAGGAGGCGGCTGCTGCTGGTGGTACTCGGGCATGACCTCCGCGATTTCCGGTTCAATTGCTCGACGGAGGGGAGGCAGAAGTGCGGACGACGGCTGTTGAACGTACTGAGGGCGAACAAAGTCCAGAAGAGAGAACTGGCGCGCGCTTTCCTCGCGCACGAGTGTCTTCATCTCTGCGAGCAACGCAGAGATGAAGGCGTCGTCGTCGATGCCTTTCATGCTGTGCCTGATCTTGTCAGATTCGGACGTGGTGGCGTCGGATTTCTTACAGGAATCGAGGACGCCTTCAATGTAACTGGTGAATGATTCACCGGCCTGCTGAGCGCGCTCACGTAAGCGCTGCTCGGCCTGCAGCTTACCAACGGCAGGCCGGCCAAACACTTTGATAATGGCGGTCTTGAAGTCGGACCACGTCGTAAAACCTGATGCGTGGTTGTTGTACCACAGGCCCGCCACACCCGCGTCGTAGAAAGCCAGGTTAGTCAATTTTCCTGCCTCGTCCCATTTATTGGGGACACTCACGCGCTCGTAAATCGCGAGCCGTGGGTGCTATACAGGATGGCCCGAGTTTGGCGAAACTCGGTATCTTTCCGAGCTCTGGCGACACCCCCTTTTGAACGAGCTAATAGTACGATAAGGTGAAATCCACCCCTCAGCGCGCGCTCCGTTCCATTCGTTACGATGGAACGCGGCGTCACATCAAGGGCGGTCGAGAAGGTTGGGTGGTGTCGTAAAACTAGAGGCACCTTCTTTCGTTTGTTTGTCGTTCCACTGAGTGCAGAAGTGCACCCATGCAGGAAAAGTGGCAGAAAGCTCTACTAACTATATTTTTAGGGGCGAAGCTCCTTAAGGCGGCACCCGTTCGTCCCTCGTAGTCGTAGTCGTAGTCCGTAACCAGTCTTACGCTTTGACCTCCAAGGTGGTGCCGGTGGGAGATTTTTCCTGTGCGTTGTTGAACAATAAAAAATTCGCAGCGGTAGCTAAAAGCCGACTTCTTCTGTCTCTCATTCCCATTAGCAGCCATTCTTTACCTCCAAGGTAGTGCCTGGTGAGATTTCTCCTGTGCGTGATTAAACAATAAAAATTTTGTTCAAAACGCCGTTTATTGATGAAATAAACCAACGAAAGACGCCAGATGTTTTGTAAAAGCAAAACGGAAGAACGCCAGATGTTTCTAAAGCATTAGGAAAAGACGCCAGCTGCTTAACGAAAGACGCCAGATGTTTTCTAAAGCAATGGTTTTCTAAACAATGAAAATTCGCAGCGTACATGTAAAATTAAAGTGAGCTGCAAGTCGTCATAACTCATCGAACCTTTAGTATAAACGCGCCCTATCTCACGTCGGTGATGATGTACTGGGCAGAATTCACGGAAGATTCACGGTTTACCGATGAACCTCCGCAGCTTCGCCCACTCATCATCATTCA
The DNA here is from genome assembly GCF_013339695.2 of Rhipicephalus sanguineus. Lineage (NCBI taxonomy): Eukaryota > Metazoa > Arthropoda > Arachnida > Ixodida > Ixodidae > Rhipicephalus > Rhipicephalus sanguineus. The sequence continues at coordinate 52,551,768 of NC_051181.1, forward strand.
CTCCTTGGATATGTGCGCGGGACGTTTGAATTCATTTTCAAGCGCTTAATGTCTGCAGCAAGTATCCGGCAGCACCGTGGCCTCCGAGATTAGTTCCGACAGAGCGCCTTACAACACTGCGGCTAGACCTAATCGCCGAGGCCACGTATATAATCACCGTGGTCGGCCTGTAGTACATTCTAGCACGTTGCTCGGCCGGCGCGCCCTCTTCGTCCTCTTATTAATCGTCTGCTCGCTCCCCGACCAGGCGCGCCCGGTGAATTAGCTAAATGGCTGGGCGGTATACCTAGCTGTCAGCACGTGCTATGACGAAGCTGATTAGGTAAAATCTTGTTAAGGTCGAGCTAACTAAGCCACGTCTTACTAAGACCGTGCTAATGAAGTCGTGTAAAGCTAAGAACAAGGTAATTGAGATGATGATAAATAACATGACGCTAATTAGGATGGTGTAATTCAAGCCAAGATAATCAAGACCTTACTCGCCGAGATCATGTTAATTAGGATCGTTCTAATTACAATATGCTAATTACATTTGTGCCATTCAGGACCTTGCAAATTAAACCTGTGTAATTAATGTCGTGGTAATTAAGACATTATTAGTTATTGTTAATTAACATGACGCTAATCATGAACGTGGTTATTAGGATCGTGCTCATTAGGATTACGTTAATTGCCTCTGTACTATTCAGGACCTTTCGAATTAAACCTAAGTAATTAATGGCGCGGTAGTTAAAACATTATCAATTAATGCTAATTAACACGACGGTGATTAGATTAGAAGCGTGTAATTAAAACAAAGATAACCACGACCTTACTCACCGAGGACGTGTTAATTGGGATCGTGCTAATCATTATTATGCTAATTACCTGTGTACTTACTTAATGCCGTGTTAATTAAAAAATTAACAATTAAGAATTGACTATTCACTATCATGTTAGTGAAGACCTTCCTAAGCAATAGCACCAATACTGAGACCGAACTGACATGGTCATTACACTGAAGCAGACCAAGCAGACTGAGTAGACAAGCCACGTAAAAAGGTGGAAGAAGCTAGCTGATCACACACTCCGCCGATGACCCAAGCCCTGCACAAGCACTGCAAGCTGAACAAATTATTTTATTAGATGCGAAGTATCTTAAGGCGGAGCTCAATCCGGTGGTGGTGGTGTGCGGCGTGACCACCCTTACTGCGCATTCGCATACCCTCTCCACATACCTCCTCTCCACTCACCCTCTCCCCTCCCCTCTCCACTTTCCCTCTCCCCTTCCCCTCTCCACTTTCCCTCTCCCATTCCCCTCTCCACTTCTCTCTCCACTTTCCCTCTCCACTTTCCCTCTCCCCTCCCCCTTTCCACTCTTCCTCTGAAACGCGGGCTAGACATGCGGAAATTCTCTCCTGCGTAACGCCGCGATGAGCTCGAGCGCATGCGCGTCCCCTCCGCTTCTCTCTCCTCTCCCACGCTGCCCCCCTCTCGCCCGCCTGTCGACAGCGTTCCCCGCTCGCCCTGTGAGAACGGCCAGGCTAGATGGAAGATACGACGCGCGTAGCGTCCCTCTTCGCGTTCCACGACGCGAGGTCGGTAGCATGCCCAACGAACGCCAACGGAACGCGATCGTGCAAGTGCTCCGGCTTCGCATCGCCTCATGGTCCCCTTTAGCGGGAGATGGTGTATTTTCATGCAAAGAAGCTGCTGGGTAGCGCCCACCGCATGAAACACTTTACAGGCACACCGGCACTACGACAGTCACGAGTTGAACTAGGGCCTTTTCAGAATCAACGAGTTTGTGCCCGAGATCACGCGTCAATCAATTTGATTGACAGACGCCCGCGGCGAAGAGCGGGCCCGCCCACCGCGTTCCCTCTTGCCGAGGAGCAGTGCTCACGCAACAACGCCAGCGAGCGGCACGATTCATCTATGAGCTTAATCGCACAGACTATGCACACACGCACGAAGAACTAAAGGTTATATCATCACGTGGCTACGGTGCCTCGCATTCAATTTCACCGCTCTCACGACGTACCACTCACAGCCATGAAGCAAGTGCCCCTGGTGGGATTTGCGGCGAGAAATGTTACTATTACTTGTTTGCGGAGACACTGTTTCTACCGATTCGCTAATACAAAAAACTGTTTATACGTGTAATGTAAGTGTAGCAGTAACCTGTCCATTTATTTATCTGTAATATTCCAGAGAAGCGAAACGAGCTGCGCCAGAGTGCTGCGTGATCGCCCTTGTTGCCCTCGAGAGTGGAAATTTCCATGCACTTGGTGGAACGAAAGAATTTTCCGAAAGAGGAAAAACGCCCACGAACACGCCCGTGGGAGGCGCGATCATCAGTTGGCAAAAAGATAGCGTGACAATCACGCTGACGCCGCTGCACTGTCAAAATGTTGACTGAGTGGCGGCGCTGACGCGTTCGCACGCGGTATTCCTTTGAAAACCGCCGCAAATGCCGCGCGTGCGTTTGTGACGCCATTCTCGTTCTTTTAGCCGTTTTTATCAACGCTTCTATAGCGCGCTCCGCACTGTCTTCCTATCATGACCGTCCTAGGGCGGGCTCGGAGCAAACTCGTGTGCCCGAGAAGCTCGGGCCATCCTGCATAGCACTCCAGCCCTCCACGTCGGCACCATCTGCGCCAGTGAAGACTGGAGGGTCGCGGATACGAGGGACACCGGGACATGAGGTCGGTGCAGACAGGGGCGTCTGCCGGGATGCGTCTTGAGGCATGGTAGGCGGCAGGTTACAGGATCAAAGAGCCAGGGGCATCGAATGAGGGCCCAAGTTGTTGTGAAGGCCCAGCACTCTCCACCAAAATATAAAGACGTTTATTTGCGGGCACTCGGCGACGATACACGACAGCGACAGTCAAGGCGGAGCCGACTGTCAGCACGAGCTGCGTTCTCTCCGAAAGGAGCTGCAGAGGGCGACCCACGACCCACTAGAAGATTACTGAGTTCGAACGCTTCGCTACAGTGCCTATATTTGCGACGTTGGAGGCCTAAAACCCTTTTCCTCCTTTTCTTCCTTTTCGTACCCGGGGTAATTGTAGCGAAGCCTTGGAAATGTGCAGTGGGTCGTCCTCTCCAGCACTAGTGGGTAGCTCTCTTCGGCTCCTTTCGGAGTGAACGCAGCTCGCACAGAGAGTCGGTCCCCGTCTTTACTGTCGCTCTCGTGCATCGCCACCGAGTGCCCGCCAGTAAACGTCTTTACAGTGCCTATATTTACGACGTTGGAGGCCTAAAATGTTCTTTTGCCTGCCTATTTTTGGCACCTGAAATGTGCTTTTTAGTGCCTAAAATTTCGGCCTAAACTTATGAATACTCTCAAGTGCGCACACAGAGCATCAGAGTAGAAGGATGCGCATATTTTGCAAGATACTACAAACGACCGTTGGCGGCCGTCGGAATAGCAATTGCGCCTTTAAAGCAGATCGTTGCGATTGGCGCAATAATGAGCTTAACGGCGCTCAAATGTCGCCAGCGTGTACCAAAATTTCGCAGGTATGACGCTAAATTCGTACCGGCCGTAGGGCGTGACGTAAGCTGTTCTCCGCCGGTCTTCGTCTGCCAAGGGTACATGCCAATACCCTGTCGCAAATCAAGCGTTGCAAAAAGCTCTGCTCCTGTCTAATTCGCTGTAGGGGGTAAACTTCCTTGTGAGCCATCTTGTTGAGACAACGATAGTCCACGCAGTACCTCAGAGAATAAGCTTTTTTTCACTAGGATGACAGGGGATGCCCACGGAGTGTGGGACGTATAAATCACTTTGCGGCGAAAGATACCGTCGACTAGTTCGTTCAGCACATGCCGTTCCGAAGCAGATACATGTGAAGGGAAACGATGCGCTGCATAGGTGAACTGAGACGAAAGACATGAGAACACGAAACGAACAAGGACCTTGCGTATTTCGTCTCCGTTCACCTATGCAGCGCATTGTTTCACTTCGCAATGCCATACCAATTAGCCCCAGTGGAAGCACTACTAAACGTTATTTCGAGATACATGACACGAGCGTAGAAGCAATGGCGCCAGTGTCGTTTTTATTGGTAGTAGTTGACTTCAGGCCCACGGAATGTTACCCCACGTAGGAACAAGAACGAAATTCTTCTAAAAGACAGAAAAGCTGATATTATCGTACCGTTGTAATGTTATCATCAACGGAACAAGAGAAAACATCCCTCGACAAAGGGTCAGATGTAGAAACAGCACTGAGCGTACTGTAGACAACAAGGTACACGTGCCACAGGGCACGTCCATAATTTGGAAGTCTTGGACAGCGCGCACTATTCTAAGACATTCCCATCTGAATAATTATCACTGGCTATGTCACCGAGCAGCAAGTGAAAATAGTGCTCGAGCCATGTGCGGCGTTCACGGTCTGAAAATGTAGCAGCATACCTTTTCGAGTGATAACGCGGTCAGACGAAGGAAGCAACGAAACAGCGTCTTAGAGACCACTGCATTATATTGTCACGTGGTCGTGACGTCGACGAAGACAGCAGTCAGCACGTCCGAGATGAAACTGTTTATTTTGCCGAACTTGTGGCCGGGAAACTGAAAGTCAAACTACAGCAATACACTGATAGCAGTGGACAGAGCGTCGACCGTCGATCAACTAATCATAGCTGGGATGCGCCGTCTTTTATACATCACGCATCCAACTTTCCAGTCTTATCACTGGTTGTCGCGCAAGCACTGGAATAATCTAGATTATTCGCGTCATGCGTGCAATCTTCACAAAACGATCTACTACACTCGCGAAGCTTCTCGAACACTGCGGCGCGGTGAACGTCGAGCGTTGATAACCGCCCTTGCTGGTCAAATCCGAATACATCAAAATAAACGAAGAAGCGGGCGTGGCATTGCCCCCCTCTGAAAAGGCATCGTCCCGATGCTTGCGACAGAACATAGCAGGGAAAAAAAAGAAAGAATAAAAGGAACAAGCGCATACACAAATGAATTACAATAACAAAGGAAAAAGTAGACTCCCCGCGTTTGCTAAAGCGCAAAAAAACGGCTTAAGGCGCACGACATGGACGACTTCAGGTCGTGCGCGGCGTCGCGGGGAGTTCGTAATGCCGTCCGGGACGACCTCGTAGTCAAGAGCTCCGAGACGTCGAAGCACCTTATATGGCCCGAAGTATCCCCGAAGAAGTTTTTCACTGAGCCCACCTCGGTGTATCGGCGTCCAGACCCAGACATGGTCACCGGCTTGGTACTCCATGTGGCGTCGTCGAAGATTATAGCGACGGCTGTCGGCCCTCTGCTGGTTCTTGATGCGCAGGCGGGCGAGCTGTCGAGCTTCTTCGGCGCGTTGCAAATAGGCCGCAAAGTGGAGATCGTTTTCGTCGGTGGCGGTTGGTAGTATTGCGTTGAGCGTCGTTGCCGGGCTCTTCCGTAGACCAGCTTCTACGACGTCATTTGCATCGTTTCTCGCATGGTAGTGTTGTATGCGAAGGTCACATACGGAAGAATGGCATCCTACGTCTTGTGTTCGACGTCAACATACATGGCCAGCATGTCGGCGATGGTCTTGTTTAGCCGCTCGGTGAGGCCATTGGTCTGTGGGTGGTACGGTGTGGTTCGGCGGTGGCTTGTTTGGCTGCATCTCAGTATTACCTGAGTTAGGTCAGCAGTAAACGCCGTACCTCTGTCGGTGATGAGGACTTCTGGGGCGCCATAACGCAGGACGGTGTTCTCAACAAAGAACTTCGCTACCTCGGCGGCACTGCCTCTGGGTAGGGCCCTTGTCTCGGCGTAGCGGGTGAGGTAGTCGGTAGCTACGACGATCCATTTGTTTCCGGTATTCGACGTCGGGAATGGCCCCAGTAAGTCCATACCGATTTGCTGGAACGGCCGTCGAGGTGGCTCGATAGGCTACAAAAGTCCGGCTGGCCTAGTCGACGGCGTCTTGCCTCGCTGACAGTCCCGGCAATTCTTTACGTAGCGAGTGACGTCGGCGGCAAGGTGCGGCCAGTAGTACTTTTCCTGTATACTTGCGAGCGTGCGAGAAACACCCAAGTGTCCAGGCGTCGGGTCGTTGTGCAGAGCCTGGAGGACTTCTGGTCGCAATGTCGAGGGCACCACGAGAAGGGAATCGGCTCGAAGCGGCGAGAAGATCTTCTTAAGGAGAACACCGTTGCGCAAGAAAAATGACGTCAGTCCCCGCGTGAATACTTTGGGAACAACGGTGGTCCTGCCCTCGAGGTATTCCAGAAGACCCCTGAGTTCTGGGTCCGCTCGGTGTCATTCGGCGAAGTCGTCGGCACTTATGGTTCCCAAGAAGCAGTCATCCTCCTGGTCGTCCTGCGGCGTTGGGTCGAGGGGGGCGCGCGACAGGCAGTCAGCGTCGGAGTGTTTTCTGCCGGATTTGTAAACGACGGTTATGTCGAATTCTTGAAGTCGTAAGCTCCACCATGGGAGGTGACCTGAAAGGTCCTTCTAGTTAGCTAGCCAACACAAGGCGTGGTGGTCGCTCACAACATTGAATGACCGGCCGTAACTTCGATGTAGCCCATATGATGGCCAGGCACTCCTTTTCTGTTGTGGAATAGTTCATTTCTGCCTTTGATAGCGAGCGGCTAGCATAAGTGATGACCCTTTCTAATCCGTCGGTCTTCTGCACAATGACGACGCCGAGTCCTAGGCTGCTTGCGTCGGTGTGGATTTCTGTATCGGCGTATTTGTCGAAATGCGCAAGTATTGGAGGCCCCTGCAGGCGTCGTTTTATTTCTTGAAATGCTTGAACTTGCGACGTTTCCCACCTGAATTCGACGTCGGACTTCGTAGGTTGCGTCAGTGGCTCGGCGATCCGTGAAAATTCCTTGACGAAACGTCTGTAATAGGCGCAGAAGCCGAGGCAACGGCGTACGACCTTCTTGTCGGGGGGCGGCACGAAGGCAGCGATTGCAGCTGTTTCCCGCGGGTCCGGGCGAACACTATCCTTCCTGGTCACGTGACCCAAAAACAAGAGCTCCTCGTACGCGAAGCGGCACTTTTCAGGCTTCAAGGTGAGTCCGGAGGTCTTGATTGCTTGAAGTAAAGCTTCAAGGCGCCGAAGGTGTTCATCGAAGTTTGAGTAAAGCACAACGACGTCGTCCAAGTAGACGAGGCACGTCTGCCACTTCAAGCTGGCTAGTATTGTATCCACACCCAATTGAGAAGTCGCAGCTGCTGAGCAAAGGCCAAATGGCATGACCTTGAACTCGAACAGGCCGTCTGGTGTTATAAAGGCAGTCTTTTCTCGGTCTCTCTCGTCGACTTCTATTTGCCAGTAACCCGTATTGAGTTCCATCTACGAAAAGTACTTTGCATTGTGTAATCGATCCAGGGTGCAGTCTATCCGGGGAAGGGGATACACGTCCTTCTTCGTGACTTTGTTCAGGCGACGATAATCGACGCAAAAACGTAGAGTCCCATCTTTCTTCTTCACTAGCACCACGGGGGATGCCCACGGACTCTTCGACGGCTGGATTATGTCGCGTAGCATTTCGTCGACCTGTTACTTCACGGCCTCGCGTTCTCTCGTCGAAACTCTGTACGGGCTCTGACGGAGTGGTCTAGGACTTTCCTCTGTTATAATTAGATGTTTTGCCACGGGGGTCTGCCGAATTCTTGATGACGACGAAAAGCAGTCCTTGTATTGCAAGAGCAGGGTTTTCAGCTGTTCTTGTTTGTGCTTCGGAAGGCTGAGATTGACGTCGAAAGCTGGTTGCGGAGCGTTACTCGTCGGAGTAGGCTCGGGAGAATCGGTGAGGCCGAAAGCATTTCTGGCTTCTACGATTTCTTCGATGCAGGCGACCGTCGTGCCTTTGCTCACGTGCTTCTATTCGTTGCTGAAATTCGTGAGCATAACTGTTGCTTTCCCTGCCCGTGGCTCGTCTACTCCTCTTGCGTCGCAAATTTTGCGGTTAGTCAAGTGGTGCTGGTCGCCTTCAACGATGCCTTCCAGGTGTGCTGATTTCTGAGTGCCGACGGAAATGATGACGCTGGAGCGAGGCGGAATGTTGACCTGGTCTTCCAGCACATTCAAGGCGTGCTTTCTTCGCGGAGTGTGCGGTGGTAGGGCCTTTTCCGTGGACAGTGTTATCGACTTGGACCTTGGGTCGATGACTGCACCATGAAGGCCTAAGAAGTCCATACCAAGGATGACATCTCTCGAGCAACGCTGTAGCACCATGAAGCTCGCGGGATAAATCCGGTTGTTAATGGTGAGTCCCACTGTGCAGATTCCCTCCGGCGTTAAGAGGTGACCTCCAGCTGTCCGGATTTCGGGGCCTTCCCAGGCTGTCCTAACTTACTTCAGCTTCGTGGCGAATGATCCACTGATGATAGAATAGTCGGCTCCGGTGTCGGCAAGGGCTGTGACGCTGTGGCCGTCGATAACAACGTCGAGGTCGCTAGTTCGTCGCCTTGGGTTGCAGTTAGGTCGTGGCGTCGGGTCACGGCTGCGTCGGTTTGTTACGCTGCTCCGGCGTTGCGTCGTCAGGTCTACTTCGGTCCGCGATGTTTCGTCGTCAGGGCTCTGTCTGGTTCGCGTAGTGTTCTGAAGGTTTCGTCGTGGCGTCGTCGGCGGCGGCGGAGATTTTTTTTCGTGCCGAATCACGAAAAAAATTCTGGAGATGTAAACGAAGGCAGCATTAAAGTAGGATTAAAGACGGACCCGAAGAAAATAAAGTAATGTTAGGCGGCTTGCCGAAAAAGCGAGATCAAGAGTGGCAACTAGACTAGAAGATTGTGTATGCGCGTGAGGTAATTACGAGTAGACGAGCACCCCCCCCCTCCCACGTTTATTAAATTCACCAAGGAATGGTAGGCATTCGCAACACATGACTGGCAATTAAATTAGCGTTATCCTGTAAGCGGGAATTGCAATTTTTTCAGTGATAACTTAAGGGACAAAAAGATGGATAAACTGCTGCACGGGACGCGAAAAACATTGCGAGTGGTACCACAAGATCCCCTGAACTCTACATGTAAACAAGATAGACACGCACGCATTCCTAATCTAAAGGTAAGATTGTAACAGAAAGGAATAGTGCATAAAAACCACTCACGTGTGCCCGTTGGATCGCTAAAAAGACGAGCGAATAAAAAATGCAACCGCACCATTTCAGAATACACAAAACACGATGGTCAATAGAAAATACGCGATAAGAAGAGAACAAAATCTCATGACACGTAACAGTAGTGAACACGTGGCCTCATATGAGGTGAGCGAGTTCAACATGGAGGCAGGGGCCACTGGTTTCTCGCTGCGGTGATCTGTGCCGAAAACAATGCCGGAATCCTCCCGCGTATCCGTCTCGTGCACGATTTTGACTTTCCACCACACATGTCCGCACACCGCACTTGAAGAACTCTGCTGGTCGCAGTGAAAAAAACTTGCTCCCGCAGCTACGATTGTCCCTCCGTAGGGACGGCCACCCTACCCTGCCTGGTCAAGCGAGTTTCGCGAACAATGACGCTGAATGAGGGGAAGGGAGGGAGGGGGGGTGTTAGAGATTGAAGAAGACGAAAAAAAAATCGAATTCTCCCTTCTCGAAAGCACGGCTCAGCCTACCACAATGGTGTGCGGTCCCCCCAGCATGTCTATGGGCATGCCGTTTCAGAAAGGCGTTCGTCGAATTTTCATTGCATCACTTGTTGCCACATATCGCTACATGAAAACTTTGCGTGCACCATGTTGGAGCCGCATTTTTCATCGTATTTCACGTGCCATAATAATAATTTTATGCGACTGTTTCTGAAAGCACGTGGGAAGCAAGCGTTGAACGAGATTTTTACTTGAAAAAGATATGTATGTCACAAAATGGACGGCAACGAAGTGCAAATGCGAACTGAAAAACACGTGGCAAACACGTGTTTGTCAGTTCGTTAAAGATGGTCAGCGGGCTAGTTGATTTGGAAACATTCAAACGACAAAACGTGTCTTCACTTCGCCCGGTCTTTTTTGCACCATACCTATTTTTCTCAAGTAATGAACCAACTAGCTCAGCAACACGCCTTGCTGAGCTTTTTACTATTTTCATAAAGTAAAATTATGTGACATCACTGAAGCAAATGCGCTTGTTACCCTTGACCCAAACACACGCGTGAGTAAATATCTGTATAGACAGCGATCGGAAACTGTTCGGGTAGTATATGAGCGCTGGCGGCACACATTCAGCGGCAGAAAGGATATATAGCGCTATAAATATGATGACAGGCTCGATTTATGCACAGAATTAGTATTCACATAAAACTTCTTCCGCTAAAAGCATTCGTGCGGGAATGTTTGGGTGAATTTTGATGCTGGATACATTAGTAAAGTCGGCCGACCAGTGGCAAAAACATTTACAAAGCAGAAGTACTTCGAATTTGGCCCATGAAGTTAATGGTATGTGTTATAACGTTTCAACTGTTTTGATAGCGTTGAACAACTGGTCAACGAAGTGGCCATCTAATTTGAGTCAGTTATTCTTCTAAAGACCACCTTTTTTGGTAGAAAAGTGACTGTGCTATAGATAGTTGTTAGTCATTGTCATAGCAGAAACTAATAAGAGAATGCAAGCTATTCAGTCGGCGATGCTTCGCACCCCGAGTCGTACGTGCGGCATTAGCACGGCACAATATTTGAAATTTGTTATTTGTGCTAGTACAGCAATCCATGTAGCGGCATTCTGCAGCTTAAGCTACAAATATTCAAGGTCTTAATGCTCTATTGCATTACGATTGTATCCTAGGCGGGCGAGCTGCCGGGCTTCTTCGGCGGGCTATTCGAGGTTATTCTCGTCACTGACGGCCGGCAACAGGGCGTCCAGCGTCGTTGAGGGGCTTCCGTCAACTAGTTTGAACGCCGTCATATGTGCGCCGTTTCTCAAACTGCCGTGTTAACTTCAGGTTATGTGCGGAAGATATTATGTCGTCCCATGTCATGTGTTCGACGTACAGTACATTGCCAGGATGTCGGCGAGGGTTTCATTTAGCCGTTCTGTGAGGCCATTCACCTGCGGGTATGTCCGTCGGTGTGGCTCTACTTCAAGATGGTTTGCGTTAGCTCTGCCGTAAAAGCCGTACCTCTGTCGGTGACGAGGACATTTGGAGCGCCGCGACGCAGGAGGACGTTCTCAACAGGGCATGTATAACTGTCTGAAGGGAGACAAAAAAGTTCCAACATCGTCGATAAGCCATCGGCTCCGCCGATGTCAGCTAAACCACGGCAGAATGACGGCATGCTCGGCCCAATGTTGCCGGTGAAAACCATCGGCTCGGCCGATGTCGGCGAAAGTACAGAAAAAAGGCGGCTAACTCGGCCCAATGTTGCCGGTGAAAGCTATCGGCTAAACCAATATCGGCGGAAGAACAGCAAAAAGCCGGAAAACTCGGCCCAATGTTGCCGGTGAAAGAAATCGGCTAAGCCGATATCGGCGGAAAGACGGCAGGACGCCGGTATACTCGGCCCAATGTTGCCGGTGAAAGCCAACATCGGCTGAAAGGCGGCAAAATCGGCCCAACTTTGCCGGCCAAAGTCATCGGCACCACCGATATCGCCGCCAGGCTGGCAATGCTGGCCCGAGGTGGGGCCGCGCACAGCCACCGTAAAACCAATATCGGCCCGACGTTGTGTGCTGCCTGGGATGAAGGCGATCACGATCGAGAGCAGCCAGACGTAGGCGGCTACATAGATAGATAGAAACGCTCAGACTGCTTTGGACTTGCTAAAAAATGCTCCGCATTTAAAATGAAATAAGAAAATCATTTCTAGAATTGGATAGGATTTTAACCCGCGCCCTCTGCGTGGCAGTCCATTATTCCGCCACAGTACCATTCTGGTGCGTGTAACTCATTCGCAAAAATACTCTATACAGGTGTCATGTCGGTCAAGGAATTGTGTTAACATAGGTAATATAGCATAGCAGAAGAGTAACATAGAAACCTGGCGTTACACAATGCGAATTGCGCAGCGAGTCGGTCGTTGAATGCTTCCAACCCGTTACAAAGGGCTCAGCCAAAATTCTTCGTCCTCATCAGTGACAGCACAAAGTGCATATAATGCCTTACAGATGTGTAGCGGGTACCATGATTTTCCGAAGAATGATGAAAAAACGCCAGGCCTGCGTGGAAAGCGCAGCACAGTCACAGCGAAAGCTGAAAGAGCGCCATTTCTAGAGCTCGCTATAAACTCTCTTGTGGCTACTAATACAAGTACACTAGCAACGTACCCACTACGCCAAAAATCATAATTTTTGTGAAGTTGGAATGCACCCACCACGACATTATTCGTCATTCTGTGGAGAAGCGAGGTACCATCTGTAAGGCATTATGTGTATTTTGTTGACGCGACAGTGCATGGCGATTATCGCGGACCCCTTTGTAATCGGTTGGAAGCTTTAAACGACCCACAAGTTACGTAATTCGCGTTGTGCGACGCCCGGTCGTTATTTACCTCTCCCACCACGCTTTATAACATACGTTAACGTGAGAAAGAGAGAGAGTAGAGGACTACCTTTATTGAGAGCCCGAGAAAATGGATCATGAGGGCGTTATGGGCTTCCATGGCAAATGCAATAGTTCGTCATTCTGCGGAGCACCGTGTTACCCGCTGAACTCCCGTGAGGCATTATGAGCACTTTGTTGATGCTGTGGCTGACGACGATAAATAATTATGGCAGAACCCTTTGCAATGGGTTGGAAGTATTGAACAACCCACTCGTTGCCCAATTTGCATTGTGTGACGCCTGGTTACAGAATTAGCGCTGTGTGATGGCCTGGTTGTTATTTGACTCTTCTCCACACTACATTACATATGTTGATGTGGTTGCTTCCCGGCATGAAGCCTGTATAAGGTCTTTTTGAAACGCAGCTTCAAGCACCGGCATGGCTCTGAGGTAGAATACTGGGCTCCTACGCAGAGGACCCAGGTTCAAAGTTACTTTTCTTTATTATTTCGCGCGATACTGGTTACGGCCACCGGCGGAGGCGGTGGCGGACGACTACGGCGCCAAAAAGGGCCCTTGTTGTGATCTCATCAGAGCTTTCGCTGTAAAATAGCATAGTGGCTGCTTCGCTACTTCAAAAAAAATGGAATCGTGAGGAAATGCGAATGCATTTGTTGCGCCGAGAGTACACGGCGTAGTAATTTTAATGGGGTAAATTAATGACACCGTCAGACATTCGCCTTCACCGACTTCTGCCATCGCCTTGAGAGGCGCCCAGCCAGCGAACGGTCGAGAGTGAGGCGCGCGCTTCACTCCAGCGGACGGGAGAGGGGGGAGAACACTCTCCACACACGCGGGAGCTCCGCCAAGCTCCCGCGATGCGAGCGCCTTCACACGCCAGAGCGCGCTCCTCCACTCGCTCTCCGCTTTTACGCCCGCACCACCTGCTCCGGTTGCTAGGGGCGAGGATAAGCGCGCGCGCCCGCAGCTGTTCCTATGGGAGAGGCAGTGAGAGCGGAGAGATAACACCTGCCGGCGCGCGGACACCGACGCCTGACATAGCCCGACTAAGAAATGCATTCGAATTTAAAATAACGGTGATTTATGGCGTAGTGGGTACATGCATATGTACGTGTATTAGTTGCCCCAAGAGTGTCTACAACGGGCTCAGGAAGGTCGCTCGCTGTGACTGTGCTGCGACGGTGTTCCGCGCAGGCCTCGTGCTTTTTATCAGTACAGCGGTCTCGCACATGAGAGAGTACACTCAATGACGTGCTGCTTCTGAGATCGTGCTCACTCCCTTGACACAAAGCACTGAGCCCGCTAAAAATCGTAATTGACTTATGAGAAAATAAATACTATGGCTTTGAAGCGTATACGTGTTTGTGCTAGTTGGTAGGAATTCGTGGTACAGTTATTTCCGTTCCTCTTTTACACCTCTCCCACCTTCTTAAGAGGCGGGCAAGTAACTACATCCCAAATCAAATCTTTTTGATAATTACGTTATCTTCAATTTTTTGTATACAAAACAGAACGTTACGAACCGTAACGGAACATTTGTTTTTCGTTCCGGAACAGAAAGGGAACGGAACTTTTTGCGGTAGAACGAAACTAAAACCGAAACGAAAAGCATTTCGATCCGACACCCTGATTATCGGTGAGCGTTAAATTATACAGCGGCGAGAGTTTTGTTTCGGCTAGTGCTCAAAGAATAGCAGCGTTATGGCTCGAGAGGAAATTCCTGCCGTGAATAACGTCGTGAAAGAACGAAAAAATGACGATGAATTCGGTGGCATGTACGGTATGCAACGTCCCTGATGACGACGACAGAAGTAGCACAAACCGCTAAGGAGTGAATGTGTTGAGCATTGGCTGTGGGTAGGAACTGTCCAGAAAGTCGTGCCTGAATTTCTGAAGAAAGCGAAAACGTTTTGCGCCCATAACGTATACTGCAGCTCCTGTGTCGACGAGTGCAGATGCGTGAATCCCGTCAACAACCACTTCTTATTCCACGGAACGCGCTGAGTCCTTACACATTTCGTTGGCGTCGCAGACTCGCAGCCCTTGCCTCGTAGGTTGCGAGTAACTGTGCGACGAGGCCAGATCGGCGATAGTCAGTGGCAACTTGAAGATTGTCAACGGCGGGTAGCTGGTTACGTGCGGAGTGTCGGCGACATAGCGGAAGGTGGCCGGCGGGATCGATGTGACCCAGAAGCGGTGGCAGTAGGCGAGTGCGTACGATTGCAGCACCTTGAAGCGTTGCCGGTGTAGCCGCACGCAAGAATATTGACCGATCGTCCGATGTGTGCCGCCGGTTGGCTGCGGGAGGCTTGCGTTTGTCTGTGTGTGCTCTTTTCTTCCTCAACGATACGAGAAACAGCACGACACACAGGACAGTGAAAGAGACGGACCAAGCGCTGACTTACGACCAAGGTTTTATTTCGTACATGGGGGTATATATAGCACACGCAACATGAAAGGAAGGAGAGGAGAACAGTGACGTGGAACTTTTTTCACGAATTCTATGAACGCTTCTGAAAAAATAATAAAACCATCATCCACTAGACAGATAGGCAATTTCCCTGGTGAGGAGCGCTAACGAAGGCACACTCGCGCACATATCACCTTAGAAATAAAACCTTGGTTGTAAGTCAGCGCTTGGTCCGTCTCTTTCACTGTCCTGTGTGTCGCACTGTTTCTCGTATCGTTGAACATGTACCAACCGGCCCAAATACGCACCTTAGTGCTTTTCTTCCTCCTTTTAGGAGCTGCTTCGTCAGGTTCTTAGGCTGGTGCAATTTCCCGCGCCGTAAGTGTAACCTTAGTTCCAGAGGAGACCGCTACAGGCGCAGCTTGCGCGAAAGAGAAGTCTTCTTCCTCTTGTTCATCGAGCGCCTTGATGATGACATTAATACAGGCAAAACCACATATAGCATAGCCAACTATAGCATGGGCACGCTCGCGCGAAAGACAAGTCTTCTTCCTCTTGTTCTTCGAGAGCCTTGATTATGATAATAACGCAGGCAAAACCTGATTACCTCCGAGCCAGCTCCTCAATCATCATTCACTTCGTGGACATGGCGTGATTTTTAGGGGCGAAGCTCCTTAAGGCGGCACCCGTTCGTCCCTCGTCGTGCTCGTAGTAGTGAGTAACAAGTCTTACCCTTTGACCTCCAAGGTGGTGCCGGTGGGAGATTTCTCCTGTGCGTTGTTGAACAATAAAAAATTCGCAGCGTGCGCGTTAACTAAAAGCCGAATTCTTCTGTCTCTGTAGAAGTGTAAGTGTTAGCTAAAAGCCGACTTCTTCTGTCTCTCATTCCCATTAGCAGCCATTGTTTACCTCCAAGGTAGTGCCTGGTGAGATTTCTCCTGTGCGTGATTAAACAATAAAAATTTTGTTCAAAACGCCGTTGATTGATGAAATAAACCAACGAAAGACGCCAGATGTTTTGTAAAAACAAAACGAAAGAACGCCAGATGTTTCTAAAGCAAAACGAAAAAGACGCCAGCTGCTTAACGAAAGACGCAAGGTGTTTTCTAAAGCAATGGTTTTCTAAACAATGAAAATTCACAGCGTACATGTAAAATTAAAGTGAGCTGCAAGTCGTCATAACTCATCGAACCTTTAGTATAAACGCGCCCGATCTCACGTCGGTGATGATGTACTGGGCAGAATTCACGGAAGATTCACGGTTTACCGATGAACCTCCGCAGCTTCGCCCACTCATCATCATTCACTCCGTGGATATGCTGTGATTTTTAGTACAATGACTGCATCACGCCCTACCAGGAGTCGACGGTTGAGAACGATTTACACTATTTTATTGAAAATACATCTTACTGCGACTTTTGATGCGAAAGCTTTGTATTTACTACGTTAGCATGATTACACTAATTCTGCTCAGCATACTTTCAAACGACCGGGGACGAGTCAGCAAACATTGATTTTTTCTTTCGCGCAAAGTGGCTAAAATGTTTTTATCCGTGTCACATGACGTGTTGTACGAGGCGGGTGGTGCAATGAGTGCATGGTGGGCAGCAGTCGGAGCCTATCTACGACGTTGCGTAAGAGGAAGTACAACAGGATAGATTGGTTGGGACCCTGCGACAAACACAGCGCAGCTCAGTGGAGCAGTCAAGTGATTGGTTGGGGCCTCGCAACATCTCCATAGCTCGATGGTACAGCCGCCAGAAGAAGTTACTGGGGCACGCGCATGACCTTGGCAATTTCTCGCTCAGGCGCGCGGCGGAGCGGTGCCATGAGACTTGACGCTCGCTGATGTACATGCTTTGTGGTGCAAAGGCCATCAAAGAGAGTTGACGAGCAACTTCCTCGCGGACAACCGCCTTCATGTTCGCGGGCAACGTATACGAGTCAGAAACGGCAGCCAAGCTAGCAAGATGTGTGTCGCACGATGAATGGCGACAGGTCAACGATGGCTGCCTTCGTAGGTCTTCGTAGCTTTGGCAGAATAGCGTTTTTTTTTCACTGACGCGGAATCCTTGCGAGCACCATATTGAAGGCATCGTCCTCGGTCCATTTCATTACGCGCATGATTCGGCCTGACTCCGAAAACATCGAACTGACGCTCTTGCGAAAGCCCAAAACGCATTCGATGTAGTTGATTAATGATTCTCCCAGCTGCTATTCTCTTGCTCGCAACCGTGATTCCGCTCGGAGGAGGAGAACCAAGAGAACGACGGAAGGACAGGGAGGTTAGCCAGTTCTCAGACCGGCGTGCTGCCTTCGGCTGGGAAAGGGGGTAAGGGGAACAACAAAATGACAGAAAATAGATGCCGCAAAGAAAAAGAAGAAGAGGTAAAAGAAGAAAAGGAAGAAAAATGTTAGAATGGCGATTAACGACACTGTTGTCCGCAAAAAACGCAACAGCGCTCTCAAAGCCTTCTGTACTGCGGATGGTCTGGGCCAGTGTCCTAAGGCCCGTTCCTTCAACAATGGGCGATTATCAAGTCGATGTAACACTTTTGAAAGTTATTTTTTGGCGCATTGAAGCAAAGACATTCACAGAGAAGATGGGCGATTGCCGCCTCGCAGCTGCCGTTATCACATCTAGGGCAGCTGGCCATTCCGATCCGAAATGAGCAGGCTTTCGTCAAGGCCACAAGCCACAGGCGGCACAGGAGCGTCTACTCAGCCCTAGTTATTCCCGACGCAAGACGTAGCTTTAGACTCGGGTACAAGTTGTGAAAAGGAACGTTGGTAAATTCCGTCGAGCTCCACTTTGGAAAGCCGCCCGCATTCTCAAAATTCACGAAGGCAACACATGCGGCAAAAACGACAGTTTCCACGTATGCACCCCCACCCGCTCGGACACCCCGCTCGCGGCCAGCGCCGCAGCTCGAGGACTTACACGCCGAGCTGCCACGCCTTCCGGCAGTCCCGACATCTCGCACACCTCGAAAGCGATGCGGAAGTCTGCGTGGGGGAATCGCAGGACCACTTTCGGAGACATCCCGAAACACTACGGATTGCACAGATGCATATATCTACCACCCCACGGAAAACTAAAGAAGAAACAGGAGGTTGCCTGGAGACAATCACCCCACGCCAAACTAAACAAGAAACAGGATCTGCCTGGAGACAACTACTAGACACACACAACACCAAAGCCAACGATCCTTCGCCTCTTCTACTCAGACACAGGGCCGTAACTAACGCTGGAGGGGTTGAGGGGTTTTGACAGCCCCCGAAATGTTTTCATGCTTTAACTTTTCGGGTGGCACTAAAATACTTTCGCGCCTTCACAGCGACCACTAGTTCCCAAAGTTAGCCGTACTACACACAAACAGCCCCCGAAATAAATTCCTTTGTACGGCCCTGCCCAGACATATACATCCAATGAGTGTGAAGCGTACGGAGCCATAGCCACGCTGCGGTACTTGCTTTGGGAGTGTACCGGTAGGGAGCAGCAGTCCCCTACGAACCGGGTAGACATGGCAGTCTGGAACGGCGAGGCGCGAGGGGAGGCGGCTCTGCGGAGCCACGACCTCGCCGAACTGTTGGCCATCCGGCACGCCGAGGAAGTCGCTCTTGTCTACAGACTCGAAGCCGTCACCTGGCCGGGCTGCTTGTAGCCGACCTGCTGAATACCGCCGGACATGTTCAGTAAAGTTTTACTCACCCACTTGCACTGTGTAAGTGTCAGTTCACGTGCGAGCGAACGAAGTCTTGCAGCTGTGTCCGTTCTGGATAACGGTATAGCTACACGATGGCGAACGTCCTGAGCAGCTCAGGCGGCCTTACACACTACAGCTCAAAGCAAAAAATCCGGCGTAGGCTAATACTCGCAGACTTCTCGTGATTCGCACATTGCGTGGAATCTGCCGTATTTTTTCGGCTTTGAGAAGAGCGTTAGGAGGTGGATCGACGTGGTTGCATAAACGCAGTAGTTGTGTGCATATCGTGGGCTTACCAGGTACGGCGCCTACACCGGAGCACAGTCCGCACTGGAGCAGAGGGCACTCACGTTGGAGCAAAGTCATCAGTATGATCGAGCCGAAGTGCACGCTGCAGTGCGATGGTATGTATATTTGATGCACCATTTCTTAGCGTATTTCTTTAGGGTTGAACAACCCTTGCATATAGCTTGCTGAGTCATAGTACTACATATGCAACGTTTATTACTTTGTTATAGAAGTCAAATGGCTGACAACCCGTTTTGTGACAACTGTGGTAGCGAAGCGAGAAGACACTACAGCACATCTTCTGCGACTGTCCTCGCTACAATGCGCAGAGGAAATCCCTCGCAGTCGCTCTTGCTCGCATAGATCCCAGACCGATGACGGCAGAAACCATTCTGGAATGTCGTCCTGATAGGTCATCGCGGGTGAAGGCGACGAAGGCAGTGCTCAACTTCTTGAAGGCATCAGACCTGCACCGTCGGTTATAGACTAACGTCGTTATGAGGACCGTGAGATGTGTGTGACTTTTTGTGCGTGCGTGCTCTCCTTCTCTCTCTCTCTCTATCTTTATATCTCCCCCATCCTGGCCCCAGTGTAGGGTAGCATACCGGTCCTTCTAGACTGGTTAACATCCCTGCCTTTCCTTTCTCTCCGCCTCCTTTCTTGTTATAAAAGTGGACAGCCTTGATTCCAGCCACACTTGACGTTGGCCCGCCATGACGCTAGCATAGGGTCTTTTTCCAAAGAACTTTTGTCCTCTTAACTACCGACCTTGGAAGGAATGAAAAAAGCCAACTTTTTAAAAAAATCTTTTATGGAACACCTTGTCCATAGTTCATAACCAAAAAAGCAGTAAAAAATTTCAGTTATTTCAAGTAATTCAGGAATGTCCACACTTGTTTACATAAGTTGTCAACATTGTAAAAAACGCGTCCACATATGGGGACACTAGTTGCCAGCATTGTGGAAATTTAAGAAATGGTTTTTCCCGTGAAGACACAGGAAAACATTACATTTGGTGCACTTCACCCTTGTTTTGCTATTGCAGCTCCCGTTTCTGCACCGCATTGCATTTTTTAGGTTGCAAGACTTTGGGAAATGGTCATAGCGGTCATTACGTATGTCAATATTCGGTAACTGCACAGGCCTTGAGTTGCATGTTGCGGACGTGTCATTCATTCTGTTGCTGTTGCGTGTTAGATTTCCCTTGATCAGAGTTTCCGCGATGTCGTGCTTGAACTGAAGGAGGGAATGAACTTCCTTTCTTGGTACTCCCGCTGCTTGACTGTCGCGCTGGTATTCGATCCATGCATTGCACACCCCAAGGTCTAGAAATTGAGTGAAGAATCTCGCCGTCCATTTTCTTGTTCTGACTTTTGTTCGATAATACGACACGTATCTATCGGCCACGTCCACGCCACCCATGCACCTGTTGTATTCCGCAACAACTGCTGGCTGGGGAACACACACGCATAAAGGCACGCACAGAAAAAGAAGGCTTCTACGTGACACATATTCTAACTACTTTAAGGACATCCATAGCGCTACTTTGGGGGCAGGAGATGTTGTACAGGTGAGCTAACCGTCACCTTCGACTTACATTTGATATTTTGGACCCATATTTTTACACCTTACTACTTACACTGCTGGGCAGTATCGAAGATACATGTATCATAGATACTATCTCATATACTCTTTACGTATCTTGTATCTCTATCGCGATATATCTCGGAAGACGAGTATCTGTATCGTATATACGACACATTCGAAAATGTATCGCGTGTCTTAGATACAAGATGCTGCTAAAGAAATATTCCCGTGCGAAACAATAAACGGTGGCTGAACTGCGATTCTGAAGCTGATACTGCTGCCACCAATACACCTGAATAAAACTAACGATAGTGACATTCTTTTATCTTTCCGCTAGTGTCCTGCAGCGAGGTAAGACGATGAGGTTTGCACTTCCCTGTTGGTGGAGCAGAGTCACGTTGTGGGGCTCGCGCGATATCGACAAAAACAAGCGCGCGAGCGTCTGCGTGCAGCCGACACGAAAGACGTCGACCATGCGGCGTCTCTTGTGCAAATCCATATGCCGCTTAGTGTCGTTATCGAAACTTCACTTGTGGGGTACTTCGTTACGATGTCTGAAAAAGCAAGAATGGGGTTGCTTTGCGTCTCGCGGCGTTCACGCAACAGCGATTTGAAAGATCTCGTGAATGTAAGTTTGACTTACATACGATGAGCTTGACTAATATGCAAATGAGATTCTATCAACCATCGCACCACCGGTACCGATGTTAGATGCAATAGAACAAGCACTTGCGTAACAGGAGGCATCTTGGCGTACCGCGTCTTTTCTCTTCCTGCTAAATTATTCAAATTATCTTAATCATATTTTGATCGTTACCACAAGTGCCCTTTTTGCTATCCTCCGTTGCAACCTACCAGGGCCTCGGTGTAGTTTTTGCCCGTCTGTTTACTGCAATATGCATTTTGTAACCCACTGCTACAATACGTTCTCTGTTTTATTCTTATTTTTTAACTGTCTGCGTCATTCCTATTATTTACACATGTACTTTAAATTGAGTTTACTCTCTTGTCAAGGCACTGCTGAGGCCAAAGGTAAAATAATCTGGCCGTGCCTATAATATACGGTAACGAAAATTCTCATTACGCTTCAGCTAAATTGCGAAATAGTGTTTACGTTATAATAATGGAAATTATAAGAAGACACCTTAAACATGTTTCGAAGGAGATTGGAGAAACATGTTATCAAGCACTCCGTTTTTCTCATGAGCGTCCCCATGAGCCGTTTCGTGCTATTCTCCATAGGCACTGAGATTCTATCGTCTGACCTAAAGTCCCAGGATTTTTCTCCTGTTCTTTCTTAAGTGCCGATAACCATTGAAGCGCCGCCGACGAATCTCATTGGCTAACGCTCGTTTTCGGTAGCCATGTTCTTCCAAACGCTTTTCCAGCGCAGGATTGACGGTAGGAGAAAGGCACGTCGCGTTAGCATATTGTCCGCTGAAAGATGCGTGTCTAATGTACATAGACGCACGTGGCTTTGCAAATCTTCAAAGTTAGGAAGAAAATGGCGGCAGACGTCAGCTGCGCGTGAGAGAGGGCCAGGAGAGGAGGCAGTGGTCGGTTTTTAGGTAAAAGGCAAAAATATGGGACTTAAGTCTCACCGTAACAGCTAAGTGGGCGATCATCACGCTCAATTGTCATAGCATTCAGGGGTGCCGCCTGCATCGTGTTTATACAGCTTTCCACGTAACTAGAAACAAATATCCACAAATATGTCGTTAACCTCAACTGAATGAAACCACCGACATGATTTGCCGTCATGTGGCGCTCGTTCCGGTATTTTTATATTGCGCTTAATTTTTTGATTAACTAGGATCAGTTATGCAAGATTTTTAGTACTCACTTTACGGCCAAGTGCGTTTTGTTACGTTGTATAGGCCGTTCCAAAGCGACAGATCCAATTTTTGGGGGGAACGTACTTGACCACTAGACTGCCCTGGTGCGCTACCGTACTGCAGCGCTCTCAAACGTGCTTCGAGCAAAGCAACCGGCGCGTGGACCGCGGCGAAAGGAGCAGCCGCGGCTAGGGTTCACAGTACGTCCACATGTATGATGGCCGCACACGGCAAACAAACGCCATCGTCCCTGAGAAGCGATAAGCTGACTGTCCGCGCGCCGGCAGTTTCCCTCGAAGCACGTTTCAGAGCGCAGGCGTTCGGTAGCACACGAGTGCAGTCACGTGGTCATGTTTCGCGGAATTTCTTTGAACGCCGGGAAGAATCACTGCTCAGGACGTGCGTTCTAACAAAAAAATGGATCAGTTGTTTTGGAATGCCCTCTACGATGTGACGACATACACTTTATAATAATAATAATATCTGGGGTTTAACGTCCCAAAACCACCATATGATTATGAGAGACGCCGTAGTGGAGGGCTCCGGAAATTTCGACCACCTGGGGTTCTTTAACGTGCACCTAAATCTAAGTACACGGGCCTCAAACATTTTCGCCTCCATCGAAAATGCAGCCGCCGCGGCCGGGATTCGATCCCGCGACCTTCGGGTCAGCAGTCGAGCGCCATAACCACTAGACCACCGTGGCGGGGCACGACATACACTTTGTCTTAACGTCAATGTTGAAAATGTTGCTTAATTGCCCTTAGTCCACCAACTAATTATGCACAATATAAACAAATGTCATAACGCACGCAACATGACGGTAAAACACACCATTGGTTTCGTTCAGTCGCGGTTAACTAGATTGTTAGAAATGTTGTTCTAGATGCGTCAAACATCCTGTACAATTATTGACTGCGGGGTGTGTTCAGATAAGAACGTCGGTGCATGTCTGCGGACCCCCTTCATCGCTGAGAAAAATATATTTTGCGTTTCCAGTCCCCAGGGCCACGAAACCGATCTTAGTTCAGCGAAAAAAATTTTCTCTTAGTAAAAAAAATTCGCAAGTGTCCACTCAACAGAACCGCGTTTTGCGAATTGCGCAAAGATGGAATTTTGACGAGGTCCTGCAAAACAAATATTGTAGCTGTGAGTCTAAAAAATTTCCTTGGCATACTGCGAGTAACGTATGTTTACGAAATATTATTATCTTGTTTTGTTGCCCGTATTTTATGAAACTAAAATCGCGAGTACAGCACTGTCACAAACGAGCGCATATAAAGCGCGCGCACGGCCGCTTTCAAACGGCTGCGCGACAGAACGGCGCGAGACGCGCGCCCAGGAAGCGCGAACGACGAAAAAACAAGCATCAAAAGACGCCGGCGCGCCGCATTCTCCTCACCCACTGGAGCCAGACGCAGACAACGCGATCAAACGCCCGGCAAAACCTGGATGTTTCTAGAAGGAAGGGGGGACGCATCCCCGAGCGATGCCGCCGCGATTCGAACCACGGTGTACGAATATTCAGGTGTTGACACTGCGCTCGCCTAAGCGGCCAGAAAATGTTCGGTCGTCGGTCCGTTGAGCGGTGCGCCATCTAATGGCTTGAGGCGGAGAGCGCCCACGAGTAGCCGAATCACGGTGGTGCACGTCATCGCCGCCGCGCTCGCCGTGCCCTGTCCTGTTGCTCTCTCGATTTCGCCCCTCGACGCCGCTTGGCGGATGCACATTATCCAGCAAAATGGCACAGAAAAATGCACGTTATCAGCAGCATGCGCATTGCTATGGAGACGAATGCCCCGCTTTTCGTAGCGCCCTCCAAGTCATCTGATAAGAAACCGAACATTATCTGGACGCGCGTGGATTACGGTTTCCCAGGCGTTGGGGGAAGAGTGAAGAGTGTCATCACCTGAGTATATTCTTACACCATGATTCTAACCTACGAGAAAGCTCTCGCCCTTTCTATAGCCTCAGCTGTACTGCACGCCGAAGAACTCTCCCGACGCTTCTAGAAACCGGGGGAGAAGGGATAAAAGCGTGCGGCGACGACCAGACAGTCAGTGAAGAAGTGAAGGCAGTCGAGACAGTCGAGACAGGAGTGAGTCAGTCGGCCCGGATATGGTGAAGTAAGCTGTGTCTCCGTTAGCCAAAGAAGACGTGTTTATGATGGTGTGCGGTCCATCGATCGTCGATCTGGAAGCATTGGAGGACGACGCCGTGTGAGCCGTGACAAGTTACGACGACGGTCGAGATACGACGATCAACGGTGGAGCTGGCGTGAGTGTTTCCTTGAAGAGAAGCATTCGATTACCGTCCAAGTATAGTGGACTGGATACGCCGTTGTACGTTCAGGACTTTAACTGTCCTTGAATAGCGGTAATGCATGCGATTGCATTTGTAGCGTGTGATCTGTTTGTTTAGCTCCCGTTGTGTAAACACCATCATAGTTATATTGTGAAGTTGTAACTGGTACCAGCCGAGTGTGCATGTGTTTGTATTATTTGTATTGCCTAACCGAGAATATATTTCGTTTTCGTTTGGGTTATCGACTCTCGGCTCTGACTCGGTCTTTGGACCACAACCGGCGTTCGCTGGCGCACCAAAGGACCAACTCTAAATTGTCCGCGCTTTCGTGGTGCGTTTTCGGAGGGCCGTGACGCCAGCCCTTAAGGCTCTGATATACTCCAGCGTAACGTCGACGAGCGAGTGCGCGCGTCACGGCGACGTTACGTCAGCAAAAAACAGCCCTTTATAGTCCGGCGTCGGCTGACCGCCGACGCGGCCGACGGCTGCTGGCGCGCTCGGGCGTCGCTCGGCGCCGGACAGATTCTGCTGCATTTCGCGCCGGACTCGCATGTACAGGAATCTGCTTCGCGGGCTGTTTTGTCGGTTCCCGACAGGTGGCGCGGGCGTTCTTCGCTTTACTGCGCATGCGCTCCTCTAGATGCGATCGCACCGGCGCGTTGGAGCCGGCTCGACTGCAGCGGCGACCGATTTGCGGCTGGCGTAGCGTCGTCAGCTCAGCGTGACGAAACGCAACGTCCTCGCGGGCGCTCGCGTCGGACGTCGGAGTATAACGGAGCCTTAAGAATCCGCCCGGCGATTGCCAACACGATTAACGGGATCAGTGACAAGCACATTGCTCGATGAAGCTCTATTTTCAGATTTTTTTCCTCCCGTCTCTAACACTCAGAATTTCCAAAATATCCACGTTGTTGTCACACATTATTTTAATAACTGTGTTAAATATGATTGCCAAGAAAGGTGTCAAACGCAAACCAACAATGCATAAGTGAAGGCATATCTATAAATATGCAATACTTTGAAATCCAATTAAACAAAGCCATCTTCAATTTTCTTTAATCTTCCTAGAATTAAAGCCCAGTGCGTGGTCTAAATGAATCTCTTAAAGCATGTGGTATTATTTTTGTGACGTCGGAGTTATAAATCCGCCAAAGTGCCCAAACTGACTTTTCCACGCAACCACTTAAATGAGCGAGCATGTAGGTATCGTTGCCATTGTGATAATTTTTAGGCCTCAAATATGTTCGTTCGTGTTCACGAAACACCGAACTGACAGAAAAAAGGCGAAGTGTTTCTTTAAAGTGGCACATATGCGTGCTTGTCGTCATAGTAGTATTGTTCCTGGCGAAAGCAATTTTGGGAAAAAGTTCGTCTAGATGCACACTCGAGTCGGCTTTTCGCACGCAACAGTTTCTTCAGCCCTAGTGCACACAGGATGCGAGAGAGGCGTTGAAGGAAGACTGGGTCCGCGCAGAAACTGTCCTGGAGACAGCGCCAACAATCTCCACCTCCTTGCGCCTGGCGTAAGACGTCCGACAATGACGTTTCCCTTCTCGCCATCTTCATGACAGACATTTCTGTTAAGTAAATGGCTGAGTTGAGCTCCTCAACAGCATTTTGCTCAGGAACAAAATTTTTGACAGACACAGATGCACCTGTACATTTTAAGACGACCTGTTTGAAGAGGCTGAAGCAGTTTCCGAGACGGAGAGAGCTTCTTCTGGCGTAAAGCTCATGAACAAGGCGTCATCTAATTCTTTTATATTCCGAAAGTTCAATTTATAGCTAATATTTTTCTTTTGCTTGTTCAGATAGCTCTGAGCGCTCGCTTTGAGCTGTGCAACTCTTCACAAAGGTTGAAATCGCTACAGCGAATCAGCCATCACGTCCGTCAGTGGTGTCGCCGACTGCCCAGCCGTCATCTACTGAGCAGCGTGTCTGAGTACGGCTATCTGCGACACTTAATTACCCTTGTGCGACTACAAAATGTCTCCTACGTTTCTGGGCTGAACAAGTTCTCTCGGAGAAGAATTTTTAAAAGATTGCACTTTAGTGAACATGTTGCCAGCGAGCGTTTTGGGACAACAGATAAGTAGAATGTAAAAGAGGCAGAGAAAGGTAGAGGAAAGACAGGGAGGTTAACCTGAAAATCATTGCAGTATTATGTCCTCAATATGAGCACACACGAGCGTTGTTGCTGATTTACGCATGTCAGGCGATCCGGTACTGAGAAAACGGTAATGCGCTTACAGACAATGTAATAATATTATCTGGGGTTTAACGTCCAAAAACCACGATATGATTATGAGAGACGCCAATGTGGAGGGCTCCGGAAATTTCAACCACCGGGGGTTCTTAACATGCACTTAAATCTAAGTACACGAATTTCAAACATTTCCGCCACCATCGAAAATGCAGCCGCTCAGCCGGGACTCGATCCCAAAACCTTCACGTCATCAGTCGAGCGCCATAACCACTAGACAACCGTGGCGGGGTTACGAACAAGGTAAGACTGCACAGTGGTATTTGCTCCATTGCGCGGAAGCTTCTTATTGACGTCCTTCTAAGTAGACGGCAACCGGCTAGCTGGTCGGCTGGCAGAGCATCGACAACTATCAATTACAAAAGGGTTACGCAAAAACCACTGACAGCGCAGCCTCTAACGAGCTGTCATGTTAGGCAGCTAAACAAGTTGCTATAAATAGTTTCAGAACGAAACTAATATACCTTGAGCAAAAACGACAAAACTATTGGGATGCAAATATATATTTCGTT
The DNA here is from genome assembly GCF_013339695.2 of Rhipicephalus sanguineus. Lineage (NCBI taxonomy): Eukaryota > Metazoa > Arthropoda > Arachnida > Ixodida > Ixodidae > Rhipicephalus > Rhipicephalus sanguineus. The sequence goes on from NC_051181.1 coordinate 52,579,117, forward strand.
AGAATTTAAAGTTAGTCGCAGTTAAGAAATGCTCGAGTAAGCATGTTTTACGTAAGCGTTTGATGCTTCATTATATCGATCTATAATAACAAATTTGCAATTGCATAGAAGGAAAAGAGATTGCTTTGACGGGCTCGTTTTCGTTGTTAGGCACAATAATAATGAGAACTAACAGACAGTAACGCCAAGGAAAGTACAGGGGTGTTATTTGTAATAATTGTGATATAAATGCGAAGAAAGTAATGTGGACGAAAAGATAACATGCCGCCGGCTAGGCCCGAACCTGCGACCTTCGAATAACGCGTCCGATGCTCTACCACTGAGCTACGGCGGCGGTCATACCCCCGTCCTCTTTATAGGGTATATATGTGCATTTAAACCTAGGAGTGTTAGCGCCGATCCCAGCCATGGCGGCGAGTGTGGAACATTCTTTTTAGGTTACCTTTTCGTCCAACTTACTTTTTTCACGTTTATATCACAATTATTAGAAATAACACCCCCTCTACTTTCCTTGGCGTTATTGTCTGTTAGTTCTCAATTGTATAGAAGTACCTTACGATATGCTTGGGTAGCATCGTATCGGATACAATAATTCTGGAAGTACCTTGTATCTGTATCGCAAATACTTCTTGCCCGAATATCTTGCATCCTATAGCGATACAATTTCAAAGCATCCTTGCCCAACCCTGACTACTTCCATATACGTGTGCGATGACGTAGCACAGAAGTGTTATTCCAACAGAATTAGAAATATACTTTCTCTAAAATTTCATCACACTGTTACATTTAAAGTATAATGCGGCAGGTATATGTAGTAACAATTGCTAAGCCATCACGTACGCAAGTAGTAACATCGACTAAGCCTTACACAGTCAGTAGTAACGACTATGTTTACTACCTCTCATATATTTCTCAAACATGGAACGTTAGTAATGCTTGGTAAATAGGTCAAGAGAGTTGTTACTACGTTTTAGATTTTTTTTAAGAGTGCGGCCTGTCTGACTACGGTAGTATTTATGGTTAGCACGCTTTGCGCGCTTTGCTCCACACTGTCATACTTCTAGTAAACAATCTCACTGCTTAAAAAGTGCGTGGACGAAGTACGCGTTCTGCAGCTATGCTGTGTTGCATTGTGTATTATTGGATGTGCATGCTAGCCCTTCTTTACCGAGAAATTGCAGACTCTCCTGCGTACCGTTTCTCAGGACCGAAACAAAGTTCTGTGTCTGTCTATCCTGTCATAGCTGTCACACGAGCTCGTGTATGTTAGTGCCGAGCAATTTCACTGGCTTTTGTTTTGAAACTCAGGGCCTGCAAAGAAAAAAACGATGCAATTTATTTTACAGAGAAGCAATTTCAGGTATCCGTGCTGACCTTGGCTGCACGTGTGTTACGATCTATTTGCTTGTTTACCGCTGCTTTGCAATCATGGCTACGCGGTCAGAGCTAAATGCAGCTGCAGTGAACAGTTAAGCCAGCGGGGACTAGTGGTTGTGAAGGTTTACAAAAGTGAGAAGCATCGGTTGGTGTTACTGCACTCTATGAAACTTTTTTTTTTCTCACGTTTTGAGTTTGGTGAGCTAGCGATGTGGGTGAATCATATCACCGGAATTCTGCGAAAGTTATTTGGTAGTTGCTGGTCACGGACTTACTCCCCTCATGGCCCGACATGTTTTCGGGGCGGTTGCTCTACTAATGGAGCTAACGTGGAGGCCAGCAGCTGTGCAGCGCGAGGGGAATTCTGAGGGCCTAAACATTGTTCTAATGAGGTAAAACAAGCAAAGCCATCCATCATTGCACGAAAACTCGGTTACACTGATGTAGAATGCAAGAACCACTGCCTTATAGAGTACGCTGCAAACAATCTTTGACGTAACCAAGAGATCTACGCACTCGGCTGTTTAAAAAGAAGAAATAGAAATGAACTGTCATGTTTTTTTGTTAATAAGCTTTGCAAATAAACACGCTTCTTTCTTTTACCGAAATGTTTATTTGCAATTTGTAAGAATCTGTTCTCCCCGACTCCTTCACCTAGGTAAGTGTGGGCAGGTACATGATGGCACATTCAAGTGGTTCTGGACTGACCGCAATGCGCTGTCGTCCTCGAGGAGTAACTGAATGGTGCTTGCTTAATGTGTATGTTTTCAAGCGAAGCTTGTGTTCGCTGACCTGTGAAGCTGGTTTTCCAAAAAAACCATCTTCAACCCCAGCTGGCGCGCACCAAAGAAATGAGGTTTCTTTCCGGAGCTGGGGTTCATCCCGGTCCCAAAGCGAGTGCCTTAACCACTAGGCCACGCGCCCACGTTTGCCCGGTATGAACTGAGCTGAAGCATACGAATGAGTTTTATCGACGATGCAAAAACAATTAGGAACCAATACACTTGCTATGGGTGCTTCATTGAAGTATTCCGTGTTGGTGGACTAAAAACGATCTCCCGGACAACGCGTAAGCTCGACACAAAGAAGAAAAGAAAGAAAAGCAGTAAATCAGGCACGCCAAGCATCGCGTGCCTCCATTTCCTTAATAGGAAAAGGGTTCCTCAATTTTTTTTCTCCCTGAAACCACAGAACTTGACAGTGTGCATAAAACGCGGAAATGACGGACACGAGAGTCCGAGATAGGCGTAACGTAATATTGTTTGCTTGCTGGGATCAAGCGAGACAGGGGAGCTGAAAGGCCAGCCCCCCTCACCCCCCCTCTCTGAAACTCTGCTTAATCAGGCGGAAAAGAGCGCATACAGCACGACTGCATGAACACGGCCTACGTTGTGTTCATGCCCTTTCTGCCCGAACCCCATCCGTTCGTGCGACCATTGCACGGACGACAACCCCAACAGCCCAATTTAACCATCGTCAGGGCACCTCGTCTCACCAGAGAAAGCCACTAAAACGTACAAACAGAGAAAACTAAGTAGCAGCTCTAAGCAGCAGAGCGTCGAAAGCTGCTCAAAGGAGGCTCAGATTACATAAGTGATGAAGAGCCCCAACCTTCCAAGGTGGCCCGCACGAATATTGCTTCAGCTTAGTGAAAATAATTATAGTGATGAGCAATAAAGTTGTTACCGACCAACCAAATGATGATGATGGACAGGAAACTTAGTTCTAACTATTAATAATTAGGACTAATAGCAAGGTCGTCAGAAGACGAACGCATGAGACTAACGTGCACATAAATTTACCAGCGTACGATTCCGAGCGGCCAGAATACATCAAGTTTTTATACCACAGTTGTTGAGATAATCTTCATTCTCACACGTTGTGTGATAAGCGAGTATGTTCTCGTTGCGCTGAAACCCATTCCGCGTACAGTTGTAAAGCCAATAGGCTGGAGTGTTCAAATTGTAATAGAGATAGCTGTGTTGAGACAAATGGCGAGAGACCATACATCGAATCGCGAGGCCGCCGTAACCGTCACAAAGCGGCGCCGTCGGCGCGGAAGTTCACCAGAGAAAACCAATGTCTGCATCCGCAGTGCCCATAGGACGTCCTGCTTCACCACCTCCTTTGCCATCTGGACCCTGCATAGCTGGTAGGAAACAGAGTGCAATGAAAGGCACGGTTGATGTGGATTCCCCGTGGCCTTCAGTACCGAAGCTGCAGCCACACGGATCGGCGACGGCCAGTACAAACCAGAACACCACCGAATGCATGGACACAACGGACGCAGCTTGGCCCCCATTGCTTAAGTCGCAGCGACATTAAGATCCACAGTTCTCATCGGCAAGAGTTAACCCTGAATCTCCGACTAACAAGTTGCCAAAGAAGACAAATCAATCTTCATAGTGCTTCACTCACTGTTAGATACACTTCGCGTGTTCGTCGGCAGGCTGAAATAGCCATACATTTAGTCCGTACAACAGGTACTGGATGTTCAATGTCCAGTACTTGCAAGCCCTCAGTAGGCACCATGACTCAACGATTTACACTGGAACATTATACGCCTGAGGTCTTGCGTCTAGTACTATCAAACACAGCAATGTAGTTTAGGCTGACGTGTATCTTTTATGTATGTTCCCTTCTTTCTATCTGTCCATCTTTTCATCCATTAATCCCCTTCCCCCAGCGTAGGATAGCAAACCGGACGCGCGTCTGGTTGACCTTCCTGCCTTTCATTCCTCTCTCTCCTCCTTCCATTTTAGTAGAAAAAACGCAATAATGACGTTGATAGAAAACACTGCTGTCGAAGCCAATGGGTTCACTGCCGATGATAGCATTAAATCTGCAATACCTTGACAATTATCAAGGCTGCAGACGCGCAGTGAATGCATCTGTGTAAGCGCATTAAAAAAGCATAGATTTTTTCTGGTATTTGTATACAGAATAAAATAGGCCATGTGTTTTTGTTACAGTAATATATTTTACTGCATTTTTTCGTTAGTGCTCTAATAATAGTGCTTGAATTTAGAGTGACAGTCGACGTTATGTTTCTCGAATCCGGGATTTATAAAAGCATGATGCGCGTGTCACGCCGGTGTTCGTTTTTGCTCGGACGCACTCAAAATGGCAAAGGTTACTGCGTGGAGGAAATGTGCTTTTGTTGCTGCGCTGTGCCTCGGCCTAGTACAATGCGCATTACCATTTACGGAGCACTTTTCTTTTTGGAAGGTAAGATGTTTGGCACGTTTGCGTACTATTGTAGGAACTATGCTTCTTGTATAACAATAATATGGTAGTTATAAAAATAAGAAATCACAGTCTCATGCGCGTAACCTCTGTCCCTGCACTGTAAATAAGGAAAGAAATTGAGACCGGAAGTGCATTTCGTACTATAGTGTAGCTCATTTGAACAAATGGGCGCTAATAGGAGAGATCAGCTAACTTTTTTGGTTTCGAATACGGCCGTGGCGTTTATGCAAGTCAACGTGGAGAACGGCTCCTCTAAAGGAGGCGCAAACCCGCTAGACAATACCCAACGAGCTAAGTAGGCGATAAAAAGGTTCCTAAAGCTTACCTCAATCTCGGAAAACCGTAGCACTAGCGCTGACTCCGGTCGTCGATGAGTGATTTTACAACCGGCCCCATTAGAGGTGTACTCACGCGCTTTGCTCATTAGACAATGAGCTAGTAGGTACCACATGATGTAGTGAAGCAGTTGGTCACTCGTAATGAATGAGCGTAGATATTGAAATCTGAACTTTGTTCACAATTAATGCTGGTCACAGAAAATTAAACGAGAGAAAGTAGAGTTAACATAATAAGAACCATGAAATGAAAGCATATAGTGACATCAAAATTATATTTCGTGAAGAACCTTAGTCCAGGTCGTCGCTGTAAGAGACAAGCTATGTGATCGGGTACATTATTTTTTATATATTTCGATGCGTCGCGTAATGGTGGTCAAACAAGATACGGGAACAGAAACATTGCGACTCTTCTAGAACATGGTATGAAATAGGCGTGTATGTGCCAATGCAGTGATAAGTGGGATGCACCTAATGTTGCCTAATGTAACTACGCTGCAAGTGCGTACAGTAGGAAGTTTGACACTACAAAACAAATAAGAAACAGGTGGCAAATTAGCTACCTGTTCACGTGGCCTTCTGCCACAATGAAGACGACAGTGTCCAACTTGCAGTTCTTGCCATGGTATGTTCTGTCGTCAGGCTAATTCTGTAAATTTGCTGATGCGTTTTAGCGTGAGGTTCTCAAGCGCAGAGGCTGGTGATGGGGAGTCAGTGCAAAAAGCTCTCATTTACATCCAAATGGGCAACCTTGCGAATCTCTCAGCACCGTGAGGAGTTATCAAGAATTAGCCCTAATCATTATCCGTGCAGTTCAAGTCATCGAGCATTTCGACCTTTATGTGCAATATTCTGCTTACGTAGATAGCTGATATCGCTGAACGAATGCGCCGTAATGGCGGAAGCATTGCGTCCTAACCCATAAGTGGGTCAAAATTTATAAACTGGGGAACCTTCGCAGAAATCGGAGATTGGTTTCCTTGGTATGTTCAAATACTCTCAGGGTGTTGAAGCCTTGCAGAAACCTTCGCAGAAATCGAGATTGCTTTCCTTGTTTCGTTGAAGACATTCTCAGCGCTGTTAAACTCTCGCAGACTCCTTCGCAGAAATCGAGGTAGGTTTTCTTGTTATGTTCAATTTATTCTCAGTATGTTAATTCTCGCCGAAACCTTCGTAGAAATCAAAATTGGTTTGCTTGTCATGTTCAATTTATTCTCAATATATTAAATCCTCATAGAAACCTTCGCAGAAATCGAGGTAGGTTTCCTTGTTATCTTCAAATTCTTCTGATTATGTTAAACCCCCGTAGAAACCTTCGAAAAAATCGAGATTGGTTTGCTTGCTATGTTCAAGATATTCTCAGGGTGCTAAACCCTTGCATAAACCTTCGTAGAAATCGAGATTGGTTTTCTTGTTTTGTTGAAGATATTCGCAGCGTGTTAAACTCGCGCAGATACCTTCGCAGAAATCGAGATTGGTTTTCTTGTTTAATTTATTCTCAGTATGTTAAACCCTAGCAGAAACCGTCGCAGAAATCGAGGTTGATTTCCTTGGTGTGTTCAAAATGTTCTCAGGGCGTTAATCTCTCACAGTAACATCCGCACAAATTGAAATTGGTTTGCTTGGTATGCTCAAGGTATTCGCAGCGTGTTAAACTCTCGCAGATACCTTCGCAGAAATGGAGATTACTTTTCTTGTTAAATTTATCCTCAGTATGTTAAACTCTCGCAGAAACCTTCGCAGAAATCGAGCTTGGTTTCCTTCGTATGTTCAAAATGTTCTCAGGGTGTTAAACTCTCACAGTAACATCAGCAGAAATTGAAGTTGGTTTGCTTGGTATGTTCAAGATATTCTCTGAGGGGTCAAACCCTCGCAGAAACCTTCGCAGAAATTGAGGTGGGTTTCCTTCTTATGTTGCTTTTATTCTGAGGGTGCTAAACCCTCGCAGAAATTGAGATTGGATTCCTTGGTATGTTGACGATGTTCTCAGGGCGTTAAACTCTCACAGTAACATCCGCAAAAATTGCGTTTGTTTTCTTGTTATGTTCAATTTATTATCAGTATGTTAAACCCTCCTAGAAACCTTCCCAGAAATCGATATTGGTTTCCTTGGTTTGTTGATGATATATTCTGCGTGTTAAACTCTCGCGGAAACCTTCGCAAAAATCGCGATTGGTTTCCTTGGTACGTTCATCATCAGGGAGTGCAAAAAATTATGGCCATAGCAGTCGTCGCTCAGTGTAGGCCTTTGTTCTTCTGCCGGGTCGCTAGGTTACGTGCATGAGTGTGAAACACATTTGTTGTCACCCTGTCGCTGTTCATATTTCATGCTGACTAGGCCGCCTTTTGCGTTGTACTTAATTTTGATGTGGTTCCACGCAATAGCAAGAGAGAGAGAGAGAGAAGGAATGTAGGAAAGGCAGGGAGGTTAACTAGACTATGCGTCCAGTTTGCTACCCTACACATGGGGAGGGGGAAAAGTGGAGTAAAAGAGAGAGAGAGAGAGAGAGAGGAGGATAGACACATGTCACATCACTCACACACGCACACAGTGCCGAGTTTCACAGGCGGTCGCTCATAGGGTTCTTTTCAAGTACCGCAGGAGGGCTCGTGTGGCTTTCTGGGCTGATATGCTACGCGACCAGGCTCCTAAGATCTTTGCTTCATTAAAAAGCGTTCAATTTACAGATCTTGAAGACGCATTCTCCCATGACAATCATGGGTGGTTTATGAAAGCTTGGACATGATGTGGCCAGGCATCGCCATGTGCTTTGAAAATCAAAACTGAGGATAGGACACACATTGCATGTAACGAGGCTTTTAAAATCTGGGATGGCAGTTGTTCCCGATGAGGACTGTATGTTAACCACTAGTAAACAATTTGCTGGTTCAGAAATTGTACAAATGAAAATGCAACGAACGCATGAGCTCTCATGCTTGTATAGCACCTATCACAGCCATAAGGGACGTTCTGCTTAGAATAACTTGGAAAAAAACGTTCCAAGGCTGCCCAGTATTGTTCACTCTTTCGACGCTATTATATATGTATATAAAGCGGTTCATTGCGTAGAAAAGAATGTGAGCATTAAGACATGTGAGCAATTTACTAATCGTAAAAATCTGTCTTCAAGCATAGAGTTTGCTCTCAACTATGAGAACAAACACTTAGCCATGTTATGCTACATAGGTAACATCTGTAAGTATAGAGTTATAAAGCAATTTCTAAGCGTTAGGCGAGAACAAACGCCCTAAGGAATGTATTACCTGCGACAATATCAGTCACTTCTTTTTCAGATGCTTGAGTCCTTACCTCACACAGCCCTCGTGTATAACAGCATGGACGACTGGTCCCTAATGTGCGCGACCGCACTCAGGAAGGACTACAACGTTTCGGCAAAAACGGGATCATATCTTGTGCACTTGAAAGGCCTCCACGGAACGCAAGAGTAAGACGCAATCCGGTTTCTGTGCCGTGTGTTTGATTGGGCTTTACTTCTTTAAAATATATTTATTATAATTTGTTTTGATCATTATTGGCAAATTGGAAAATCGATAACGTATGTATCGCTTACGGTTTTAAACGGAATGATCATTTAGTGTTCGTGGCATTTTAGGCGAACAATTTGCTCGTTGGCTCACTCGAATTAACAATAACTTGTGAAATTATCTCTTTCCAGAAAATACCAGACCTACGATTACACAGCGGCGGTTCCAGATGAACCAGGAGCGGCCACTCTTGTGATAGACAAAGGTAAAATGTACGCAAAAGCAATTTTTCAGAAGAAATCTCGCGTTGAAATTTCTGTACAATTTTCTACTTGTCATAAGACTCGCCAGTATCTGTTTAGCAAACGCGTGTCACATGATCACATTATATCATGACGTCATACCTATCATAAAATGGAACGATCAGGCAATGTCATTATTAGGCTCCAAGTATCTATTTGCGAACCTCAGGCACCTTGAATGCATCTACCTATATATATATTTGTTTATTTACACTGCTTGCAGTCTCTACAAAGACCATAGCAGGTGGGCACTATGTACAGATACTATGAATGCTGATCATATTAGCCTACCAGCAATACCGAAAAAAGGGTAACATGAACATTGCACTTTATACATGTGCAATTTACACTACATATTATACAAACAAAAAACGAGTGCATATAAGTGGCAGAGAAACATTATAAGCTGTATACACGTCTACATACACAAGATACAAGTACACTGTCGTGCTTTATGAAAGGGAACACGCGAGTGCGTGGCCTGCGTTCTGCGGCAGCTGCCTACAGCACCGCCAACTGACAGCTAAAGAAAGCACGTCCGCTTTTGGCGGCACCGCCCGTTGCGAGACCGGAGCAGCAGGAGCGTAATTTAGCAGCGCCTGTCCACAGACTCGTTATTTTGTTTGCCAATAGATGACGCCAAAAGCGGACGTGCTTTCTTTAGCTGTCGGTTGATGGTGCTGTAGGCAGGTGCCGCAGAACGCAGGCCACACACTCGCATGTTCCGTTTCATAAAGCACGACAGTGTACATGCTTGCTGCATGAATGATGTTGCTGGCAAATTGAACATGCTATGAGATTTCAATTTCTGACTAAAACTCAGACAATGACTTAGTGTTAGTGATGAGAGGCGCTAACGTATTCCATTCACGCATGGCAACCACAGAAAAAGGAATATTTATGCACATCACTGTTGCATTTGTACTTTACTAATCTGTTTGTATGTTTCTGCCTGGTAGCTAGTGTTTATGAGTAAGAAATACAATTCGAAATGTCTATTTGAAAATAATTATGCAGGAGTTGACAAAGAAATTTCAAACGTGCCTGTTTCGCTCGTGCTTCTAGCGTAAGAAGTCCAGAAATATCTGGAAGTTTAGTGGGCGAGTCGTCACGTTTAAATTTGCTGTGGATGAATCGTGGGGCCTTCGTTTGTTCTGCTTCCATTTTCTTTATGTTAATCCTGGTATGACGAAACCATACGGTATTTCCGTATTCGACGACCGGCCTGACGAATCTTTTGTAAGCTGGAGTTTTGTTGACAAGGGGGCCAGTTGAAGTGATCTGCGAAGAACAAATAATTTTCGCATGGCATATGAAGTAATGTGATTAATACGCTCACCCCACCTTAAGTCTGACATAACTGTTAAGCCTAGATATTTATGTTAGGTGTAGTCTGGTCAAACTGTGCAATTTATAGAGTAGCAAAAGTTTTAAGGTTCTCTATTCCCCGTTATCGTCAACCAGCATATTTTTTTTTTTACATTTATTGTCATCCACCAGTCTGAGCACCATTCGGTAATAGTATTAAGTGATTTGTAAAGCGAATAGTGATCTTGGTCATTTTTCATTTCTCTATGACACAGTAACGCGCAAATAACTTGATTTTACGCTGTATATTAGTGGATAAATGATTAATATACACGAGGAATAGCAAGGACCCGAGCACCGAACCCTAGAGCACCTCTGATATAAGTGGTGATATATTTGACACGATATGTTCGAAAATTACACACTGAGACCTTTTAAACAAAAACGCCAGGCATGCGCTGAGAGCGCGGCAAAGTCACGGCGAAAGCTGGAAGAGAGGTTATTTCTAGAGCCCGTTATAAACTCTCTTGTGGCTGCTAATACAAGTACACTAGCAACGTACCCACTACGCCACAAATCATAATTTTGTGAAGCCGGGAAGCACCCACCACAATATTATTCGTCATACTGCGGAGAAGTGAGGTACCATCTGTTGAGCATTATGCGCTCTAAAATGTCGCCGGGGGACGTTCCAGTACCTCCTGCATCTAGATGAATTGAGGAGATGCACAGGAGTTACAGGACGGACAAACCGAATGACGCGTAATGTGCACATTCTACTCGTGGGTTTAAAACCAACAAAAAATACAGAGAATGTTGCCGCTCATTCATTGGGAAGAGACTAATCTTAGGATGCATAACTCAGTGGAGACCTAAGCCGAATATCGCCAAAAATTCGCCAAGTCGCCATTCATAATTTTAGGTCGCCACGGGTCTCTCAAATTCGCCAATGTGGCGAAAAGTAGCCACCATTGGCAACCCTGGTCAGAACTTCGCCACAACGGTGATTCAATAAATGCGATAGGAACAAATTAGAATGTCACACGAAGAGTGGCAAGCAGCTCGATACTTGCAACGCGCCACTCGAGCGCAAATGACTTGCGAAAAGAAAACACACAAGACGACCTCGAACTAACAGCGGTCACAGCTCAACACTTGCAGAGCACTGCCCAAACACAAGCAAGGTTACTCGAAAAGAACGCACAGGTACACACAGGACGAGCGCGAACTGTTACGGTTGTTACTTCGTGTTTGAGCAGCGCTCTGCAACCCAAAGCTCTTAGACTTCTTTTTCTTTTAAAACTGCGGTGCGTGGAGTGACCCGTCTGCGTCTCCTGTCACGCTGTGGCGTTCAACGCATCGTTTACTTGGCGTTGCACATCGTCAGTGGGTGTGTTATATGTTCGAGTAGGAATGGGCCACTGTTAGTGCGCGTCTGAAAGAAAATGTAGGAGTGTTGCTTTAAAGCGTGCCCTTGAGGCAATTTCGCTGGTGATACTACACGTACTGAAGCACCTCCGAGCTCTGCTTGCAGTTAGCGTTAAATGGTGTATGTAAATAGCTCGCCGTTGTTATGCCGAACAGCCGGTGGCGCGTGGCCGAGTTGTTCAAGACGGTGCGCTGCGGAGCAATGTGTCGAAGATTGAAGGTTCGACACATTTTTCTTTGTGGCTTTTATTTATATATACATATCCGGGACATGATGGCGACGGCAACGGCGACGGCAAAAACCAGCCGAGAGTGTCCATATATTTGCTATAGCAGTAAAACGAATTGCCTATGCATTTCCCACCTACGATTTCATTCATTTTATGTAAATATAGAAGATGACTGACTGCCGAATAAATATTTAATTACACACTAACTAGGATTAATTAGTAAACCTCCACAACACAGCATATTCCTTCATTTTCTTCCTCAGAATGTAATAGCAAGTGCCTAAGGTTTGTGCTTTGCGAATTACGTTTATATGCAGACAGACGGGCATAATTTGCGCCTGAAGGGGATATAAAAACTGCGAATATAACAAAAAAGTAAACACTGCTAGCCTATAACTAGAGCATTATTTTAAAAGCAGATAGCCTAACTAAATATTGTCATAAGCCAACTACACTATATCAAATTAGGAAAGCGATTATGGTTACGGGCTGTGCAAAGTAATAAGGACAGAAAATGGAGTTATTCGATCAGAATGAAAATCTGAACAGAAATAACCTTTGATTCACGCAATGCGGCTGATTCAGCCAGCAAGAAAAGTACACTATGACCTTGATAAGAACTAGGCACACAATTGCAACAAAACTAGCTTTTAACCATTCACTGTCGGATCGTTTTTTTCTAACGAGCGACGTCTTCTTTTTGTTGGTCTCGCTTTGCTATCACCTAATGAACACAAAAATATTGTATTTTAAGCACCGTATCAGTATATAAAAAATGACCTTTAGTTGTAAATTATGATGTGGTGTATCGCTCAGTCTGTTACATTACAAACAATTACCAAAGAGGTGCGGGTGTTACTAACGTGAAAGGCACCCCACACCTTCCGCCACCATCACACTATCTTGTCTCTGAATGAAGGAAAGAAGAGGACTGATAACTAACAGACAATAATGCCTTGGCATTACTGTCTGTTACTTCTCATTAATATCTCGTCTCTGTGATGTCCATAAAATTTATTGCCACATCCCATACTTACATTACATCCCACACATACAGCCGCCACCATACATTTCAACCTGCATTAATCATCGCTAAAAAGTACATATTCCACACAGAAACAGCGTCGGTTTTTCATATTCGTGGCTCCCCTAAACGAGGAAAGACAGGAATAACCTACAGGCATCACGCATAAGGACAACCACCACCAATAACCTCAAAATCGCACTTCAGAGCTTCATTTCAAATTAATTGGATTCTCGATTTTTCGTATGACACCTGTTTTATTGCCTCATTTTCGAGTTATTCCTTTACTAAACCTTTCTTGCATTTTTTAGCTGCGAAGCAGCTTTTGCGCTGGGCTTTGTCCGTAGTTCCATTGGCGACCGTCCGCTTTCTAAAACCTACCATAGCCATCTGTAACCTATTGAGCGCCCGCTCTTTCGTCTCGTTCTCCGACCGCCTTCATGATGATACGTGCAGAGCGCGCGCTCGCTCCAAGGAGAAGTCTTCTTCGTCTTGTTCTTAGAACCGCCTTGATGATAATACGTGCAGAGCACTTTAGGAGCCCAGGCTGCCGTATGCTGTCCTAGCTTGGCGTAACGCAGACAAAACCACGCGTGCTGGCACGCGCTAGCGCGTTCGGGTCTGTGTAAAGGGCTGGGCAAGACGCTGTGGCCTCTCCCCCTTGCACTGTCTCAGCAATCATGTGATGGCGTAGGCGAACGAGATTCTGCAGACGCGCGGTAAACTCGCGTGGCGTGCTCCAACAAGAGTTCGGGACGAGTAGCAGCAACAGCAACTACAGTGAATTCATGGTGTGCTCCACATGCAAGGACGCGTTAACATCGGGCAAGGTGCCCGTGATGAACGGAACTTTAAGTCGGCCCATTCGCTCCTTCGCATCCCCACATGGTTCCCTTTAGTGGGAGATGGTGAAATTTTTTCCCTTTTATTTATGTAGCAAGCCTAATAAGTCATGTCATGTGCATTTCTGCTGTAGTTATCTTATTATTGTTTTACGATTTGTTACTTTTTCGTATTACGTTTGCGATCTCATATCCTGTTCGCAATGCATTCCACGAGCTAGTGTTCTAACACTTCCGGAAGAACTAACTATATATATTTTGACTGCTTTAATTATTCACTTAACCAAGTTTTGCCATTGCCGTTGGGGCTGAAATTTCTTAAATGTCTTATTGTATAATTCCGGATTAGTTATCATTCTTTCAATAACCAAATTTTTATGTGTTTTTTTCATTACCCTCCTAATTGTACGTATGTACACTGAGAGTATGTTAAAAAAATGAAAATAAATGAGAATTTGCGATTCCTTTCTTTATTTTATCCTGTTAACCCATTGAAGTGTCGTAATGCTTGCGTGATTGCAACCAGATAGTAGTCAGTGCGTCTAAAAGCAAGTTTTCGCGCCCTTGTTACACAGCTGTTCATAGCACTTTAATGGTCTCCTTCTAATTACTCGACGATTTGTTTGAAACATATAATTTAAGGCTGCCCCTACAGCACGATACAAATTAACAGCAAACCGCATGATCACACCGTCCTTATAGTTACAACAGATTGGGTTACGAATAAATTCTACGAAACCAAATTACATGATATTTACTAAAAAACTTAACCGACCGAAGTCAATTCAAGCGTTTTCATTGAATATACGATGGTTGAGCGGTGCAAAGAAAAAAAACGTTTTTGGAGTGTAGCACCAACAAGACGTGTGCTTGAACAAATACACTGATTAAATCCAAATTGAACTAGACAGATGTGCTGGCGGCTTTTATAAACTGAGTTCACGGGTTCCTATGTGACTCGAGTTGGTCTGGTATTGCGTTCTCCTTTACTCACGATTAACCTGAGTACTGTGCTCCTATGTGGGATACTACTTCACAAAAGCTATCGTGGACTGGCAGCGTTCTAAAAAGACTTGTACATTCACTCGAAGGACATCCTGTGATCCAGTTTCATATTTTACAACTGAAACATTTCTTCGGCAATATTTAATGTCAAAAGCCAAAACGGGTGCAATACTACAAGTTGATTCAATGTATTGAACGAAGCAAATTCGATAATATTCAGGATATAACCACTTATCTGACCCCTATAACCTCCAACACATTGTGCAAGCCAAAAGTACAACTTTAGTTGCGGTACACAAGTATCAAGTTACCAGTCACCTTCATAACTAAATCGTCTATGTAATATGTCGCTAAGGTTCCCGAGGATTTAAAAAATCCAGCCAGCTCCTCTCGCGAACACTGTCGAAACAGCGAAGCATCAGGCTTTATAGTACTTCTAGGTTTTTCAAGTCTTCCGTTCGCTGGCCCTTAGCTTCAGCCTATCAGCGCGGAGATAGCGGTTGGCTAGGTGACGACATGCCCGTTCTCGCATGAGCTTTCGCTGATGCTCACGTCGGGCGGCTTCTTCATCGGGTGGAGAAATGTTCGCCATCTTGAAAGCGTGAACTCCTGAACATTGGCATTCACACGCTATGTTATACTCCACTGCACCCCACCGTCACCACATCTTGGCGCGTTTCTCGAAGGTTCACCCCTTGACGTCCTCCGCCCTCACCCTCTCCTTTCGCAATACGTTTTCGACGTCCTCCGCCCTCGCCTCTCGCAGCACACGCAGCCATGCCCTTCCTCCCGACCCTCACTCTCCCCGCACTGCGATTTCACGTGATCACCGCTACCACAACCCCGGACATGAAAGCCTCGCCTAAGAACAGCTTAGCTGTTAATAAAAGGATAATATTTTCTCAGCGTTTAAAATTGCGAACACAAGTTAATCCACAACATAAATTTCCATAGTGTTTCCATTACTTGAAACTGCATTGAGGCAAAGTGGACCTTCACTGTACTTGTCGCGTCGTCACGCTGTAGGCAGAGTAGTTCGTTCGCGACGTTCTCTTGTGCTTGCCTTCTTGTCGGTATGCAGTTGCTCGCCACATTTCTCCGGTGCGTGGCCGCCTTGTTCGTAAGTTAAAGCAATTCCTCAAGCCATGAACAAAATAGGTGTTTGTGCTCGCAAACTGTCGTTGGTTTAGCCATTGGTATATATGCCGGAATGTACGTACATACAGAATCACACTTGTCTAGAGCGATGGAGCGCGTGGCTGTGGACGCTGTTGCTGCCCGCAGCTGCTATCTCACGTTAGCGACGACCTTCCTTTCATGCTTAAATTGTAGCACATGGACTTATCATGTAGTATTAGTATGTTAGGTATCATTACGGCGTCGGTCTTTGCATATTTATGCACAAAACGGCAGCTGAAGCGGCCGTCTGGCCGTCTGTATGTATATATGTGTGTACGTCAAGTACTAGTTCTGCCGGTCATCGCCGAGAATTCTTAAGGACACTAAAGGCAAATAGCAAGTTATGTCATAGTGAAAGCTCAATGTATGACAACATCTAAAAAGGCAATATTATGAACAGCAGTGCCCTACTTACCGAGAAATTAAGCTAAATGTATCACACGACGTGCGCCACGAGTAGGGCATCTTAAAGGGGCCCTGCAACACTTTTCGAGCATGCTCAAAAAGCGCTGCCGATCGGTAGTCGAGGCTCCCGAGAACACGCGAGCCAAATATTATAGCGATGCGCACGGCCTGGAATTTACAATAAATTCTCAAAGTCAGCTGAAAATCGCTCCCTCTTCTCTCGACAAATGATGTATTAGTCCGCAAAATATGACGCGATTGTCGGCAGTTCCACCATTGGCTGATGTTATAATCACGATAACACCCTCATTATTACTTTCGTTGTTAATTTTGAGTTCAATAAGTAGATAATATGTATGTTTATATTCTGTTATCGCGTTAAAAACACCGAACAAACATTAATATTACCACTTCCGCTCTCACCAACAGCTCGTCTGCTCGTAGTTGCGTGGTTCCGTTTTCTTCGCCATGCGCAGTGTCGAAAACGTTAATATTTCTGTGCTTTTGACCATCGCCGGTTGCTGTTGAGAGTGGCAGCCGTTCGAGTGTTGCCTCGTCAGCTGGGAACTGCATCGTCGGCACGTTCTCACGACCGACCGAGGCAGCCGTGCAGCATGTCTCCGATAACAATGCTGGCGTCCGGTAATGGCGGCGCTTCGGGGTCGTCTGCCAGTGCCGTCTTACGAGGCGGTGTATCGGAGTATGGGCCGAAACCGATCTCAGCTGTCATTCATTCCAAACGAGCGCGCAGGTTTGCTTCCATGGTTGGCAAAGCGATGAAAACACTACGGCGTTCGAGGTGCACACCCAACATTACCAAACCGACGCGCAGTTTTCAAGCACGCGCGATACGGCTCCGCTCGACGAGAACGACGCAAGCCGACCGGAAGTGGCGGCACAGACCACGTGGTTGCGCCCAGACGTCAGAGAGAAAAAAATGAAGAAAAAATTTCCGCCGGCGCTCTTGGGCGGAGCCTCGCTCGTCTGCGCTCCCTCCCTCGACTCGCTGCCTAGCTCTCCGCGCGCTCGCTGCGTTGAGTTGAGGGAGAAAGCTGCGGAACGTGATCTCTATAATTTGGTAACACCACTTAGACTTGACGGATACGAAACATTTTTGCGGCATATGACTCGTGAAGAGTCATACGTCAATAATGAGACTATTCCAATATAACTAAGAAAGGTGTTGCAGGGCCCCTTTAAGGAAAAACTGCGCAGCAGGACGAGACACCAAGAAAGAACTGACGAAAACGAGCGCAGAGCAACCACGTTCGAGTGTCATTTTCGAAATGATCCCGATGACGTGAGAGCGTCCGACTGCAATTAATCACTACTAATCAAACCAGCTGCAATAAAAAAAGAACCTTCCGCGCATCAAGAGACGTAATAAAATGCTGCTTGTTCGTTTTTGTTTGATTCATGGAAAAAAGAACCTCTTTGGCGTTGCCATGGGGAACGGCGCGCATGGTTCAAAGGTTCCGTTTTCGCCGAACTGCGCTTCGCCCGGCGTCCGGCTTCGCTCACGCTGTCGCGTCTCAGGGGTAGTTTCGGTAATGCGTACTGCCGTGTGTATTTTGCACACTCGTGAAAGTCGCTCTGACAGAAAGTTCGACAAAAAGCCGCATGCATGTGATCTTGCCAGATGCCCGAATTGCGCACGCCGCCAGTGCACGCCGCCGCGCAGTAAAGGCGAGCAACGTTGGGCACGGCAACAGTGACGTCAGAAAGACCACTTTCAGGCGGGTGATTTGAATTGCGCTAACGCGATGCGGACCACTAAAACGTGATTTTATTTCAAAATAAGAACTTCCTTGGCATAAACGTAGCACTACGATGTTTCTGGACTGCTATTTCAGCAATCAACGTCGACTTTATATTTGCCTTTAATGTCCCTTTAAGTGCGGTGAGATTGCGCGGATTTTATTCGTATACTATGGCCGCATCTAGCTCGCATTGTGGCTGATATACCGAACAGAGGAAAACAAAGCAGCAGCATAACACTTAAGTGTTTTAAAAAAGCTACGCAAACTGCTGGCACTTGGTCGTCGGAACAGTAATTTGGCTGGTCCGATAAAGCATCTTTCTTTTCACATTTGCTAATGAATGCGGCCTATTGCCTCTTGGCAATAGGCCGCATATGCATAGGCCGCACACTCGGGGGCCCCATATGCATAGGGGCTTCTAAAGCAATCAACTGTAAGAGGCATAGATATCGGCACAAAACACGGACCCACGGTGCTTAACTCGCTATCCAAAGACTTAGTAGTCGGCAGATAGAAATATCCCTAATATGACACTAAATATCACCGAAGCCGTGATGGACATCATAGGACATCTCAGGAACCGGAAGGCAGCGGATTGTAATCTTAGTTCATTACCCGCAGCTCTGCAGGCTGAACAAGAAAGGCGTGCCGGCAGGATTGTATAGCCCAGGTTGGAAAATAAGTACGTGACGGGGGGGAGGCTCCCCCGCAGTTGGTCCAGGGCTTGTATGGCAGACCAGTGCAGTCGAACCTGACATCAAACTGGCATGATGCTGGCTTGACAACACGGGTTACTGCAGTCGTGTGCTCTTTGGCGTGTAAGGTATGTTTCCGGCGCTATTATATATATATATATATATGATGCCGGGTGAACATGTGTTGCCCTAAAGGCAAGCACGTTTGGGTGAAGAGCGTTGGTGTAAGAGCACGTACGACATCATATATGAGAACATTATAGCGGTACCTTTCATCGAAGCGTCGATGAACGCTGATCACGCAGTCATATATGAAATGCGCGTCAACTCTGCTTCTATGCTTTGGTAACAAGGAACAATACCTGTTTCCCAGTTTAGAATTTGATAAAGATGATAGTCGTGTAATATTGGCCGGCTTGCTCGCTTATCTTTATGGCGTAATCGTTTTTCCCAGTTGGCTAAAAGTGGAAGACGATAATGCATGTGTGGTGTTTTTCTAAAAGAGACCGAAACCGAAACTGGGCTGAATTTCACGGGAGCGTAAATTTGACAGACACCAGGTATTATCGTGTGTTTTGCAAGGCAGCCTACTCTAGATATGTGGCTAAGCAAGCACAAAGACCTGCTGGCTCTTAAATCCAATGTACTGATCATGACCGAGCGATTGTCATCCGAAGCGTGGCGGACCTAGCCCTTTCGGCCCTGGCGGTGTCAATTGACACCATCACCTAACATTTCCCCTAGCACCTCAGAAATGAAACCAAAACTGCTCATTTTTGGGGTAATACTTCTTCAATGATCCCCACTGCGATTGACACCAAAATGGTGACATGCTTACGGAGCTGGGAGCCACAAAGAAGAAGAAACTTGACCGAAGTCATGGGTGACGCCGAGGTGGGTCAGCTGAGGCGGCTAAGCGCAATTTTCGGGTCGACGTACCGAAGCCGTATCAGTGAGTATCACACTGAAAAATGACACGTGGTTCACATTTTGTGTACTCTAGTGAATAGCAGGAAAAAAGATGCCATTTTTCTCATTTCACAACCGCTGAGCCCTGATGACCTAATTTGATGTCATGCCTGTAAATCGATTAATACTTGCACCACTGGCTCAATTTTTAATTTGTGGTCTTCTGAGGTCATGACTATTAGGAAAATAAGCACAAAAAATGTCCCCGACCAAAATAAAAAAGTCCAGGGCTTAAAGGGCTAGACACGCTGCTAGAAAACGGCGACACTGCGTGCTGAATGAACTGCATGCATTTTTGCTTAAATTCATCAGTTATGAAATCCCTTCTTACCGAGCCAATAAACTTATCCTAGTTGAACAATTTTCTCGCGAATGACGGTAAGCAGTGTTTGAACTGTATTCCCGTCAACCTATAATGAGGCCGTAATAGGCGTAACGAACTTGAGTGTTTTTTTAATGAGGGCTTTTTAACGTAGTTATCTTCTCTGAGAAGTGGTTAGTTTCGGGACATGACGTTTACACTTTTCCCATGTATAAGTCGTATTATATGAATCGTTTCGAAGAACGCGGTGTTGGTGTGTCTATACTAAAGTGACTTGGACTCGAAAATGCTATTGGATTTTTGTCGTGTAACTCACAATTATGAAGTGCTCACAGCTCGTGCACAAGTATTCTGCGTATGCTTGCCCTCCCGCCAGTGATTGTTCTCATTTTTTTATGTTTTTAGAATCGTTATTCAAGTTTGTTAACGTGAACCGATAAATTTGATTTTAGGGGTTGATTTTAACATAGACATGTTAGGTGTAAATAAGACAACACAGCTATTTATGTTTCTGAATATCTATTCAATTGAGAATGTTACAATGACACCAATAAGATTCACAAATACATCGATGACTCGCATACACCAGTTCATAACTAACTTAGAAGTTAGAATAACAGTTCATAAGCTCTGGCGCAATTGCTCGGGCCATCAGTGATCATTGCCTATATTTATTTCCACAAAGTCATACCCTGATCCTATCTATATATATGTGTGCACCCCACGACAACCACATCTATCGCTATAGCAATTATATGGACACTCTCGGCGGGTGCTTGCCGTCGCCGTCATGTCCCGTATACTTACATGCAAGTATATATATATGTATATATATATGTATATATATTCGAGGACGAGGTGTAGCCGGATCCGGGAGTAATAGCAAAAGCGAGGTGTTTGACGCGCAAGTGAAAAGAAGCTTTATTTGACGTTTCGGCCGTGGGCCCAGCCTTCGTCAGCTTTATTTGACGTTTCGGCCGTGGGCCCGGCCTTAGTCAGAATCTGACGAAGGCCGGGCCCACGGCCGAAACGTCAAATAAAGCTTCTTTTCACTTGTGCGTCAAACACCTCGCTTTTGCTATATATTCTGAGAAGCGTGCGATCGGAAATTTAAACCTGCAACCTATCGCTCCGCCGCCCGCCTCAGCCACGCAACATACATCCTCCAATATACTAACGGCGAGCTATTTACACACACCATTTACCGCTGGCGGAACGCTGAACTCGGAGGTGCTTTAGCGTGTTCTCTTTACCACCAGCGAAATTACGCGCCTCCTTCATGTACCGCCTGTAATTCATGTACCGCGCTTGAGGGGGGTGGTTTGTACGTCTTGTGCTTTCACTGCAAAGTTTGAGTTGAAGTTACAGAGCGCACAAAGGTCACTTCGCTCGCTGCAGCGGCCGCGTTGGCGAAAGGAGCGAGCTGCTAGCTAGAAGAGCCAAAGTAGGGGCAGTTGGTTGTGCATAGTCGACACTTGCAGCGCGCTGCTGAAACACAATGAAGTAATAACTGTAACAGTTGTTAGTTCGCGCTCATCCTGTGTATACCAGTGCGTTCGTTTCGTGCGTCCTTCTTTGTGTTTGAGAGACTCGCCGCAAGTGTCGAGCTGTGACAGTTGTTAGTTCGTGCTCGTTCCGGGTGTGTTCTTTTCGTGCGTCCTTTATGCCTGAGCAGCGCGCATGCAAATTTCGAACAGCTTGCCGTTCTTTGCGTGACATTCTAATTTGTTACTATTGCATTCATTGCTTCGCCCTTGCGGCGAAACTGTGACTTTTTTCTACAAAGCGCATGTAGAAAACCTACCTGTAAAATCCTTGATAATTACCAAAGCAGCTTTGTATATTCAATCAGTTGTCGCCTCTGTGAAGTTCCGGAAACAATAGAACATTGTTTCATCAGCTGTGGATGCTGCCCTTTTTCGGGACGTTGCACAAAGGGCATTTAGGAAACAAGTTTATTTAAATTCTTATAGCATACGTTATGATGTGCCACCAAAATGCAATGAAAATGCCTATTGACATGCTCGTACACTAATTGGTATGCACAGTTTATGGAAGACTCGCATGTTAGACCAGCATGCAGAACCAATGGTCGCATTTCATACGAATGACTCTACAGATAAAAGACTTTTAGAACAGCTACAGTTTCATCCGGACTGGTATCCACTGTTTATGAAATGCACTGCTCTAATACCCTATTAGAACACTAATAATAGGAATTAAAAAAAATAATAATATCTAGGGTTTAACGTCCGAAAACCACGATATGATTATGAGAGACGCCGTAGTGGAGGGCTCGGGAAATTTCGACCACCTGGGGTTCTTTAACGTGGACCTAAATCGTGCCCACGGGCCTCAAATTTAACGTGCACACGGGCCTCAAACAAGCCTTCTAGAACACAGTGTCATCTGAAACTTATTTCTGTGTAACGCTTATTGTGCTCTTCTAGCCTTTAAAGGGACTGTCTACCGCTCAGAAATTTTTTTCTGATTCTGGTCTAAATGAGAAGATCATTCATCACATCGGCGGCAACGAGCATGCTTTTGTCCCATAAAAAGGAATAATATTGTTACGGAGAGGAAGTGAAGGAAGACGAAGGGCTGAAGAGCCTGACTGGCGCGCGAGTGTGGCGGTCAGCCATCTTGACTCTTTTACTAATTCCTCTCTGTAAATACATATTTTATATACTCATACAACCCCGTATCATATTGGTGGAGGTGCTGGGTACTGCAGCAGGCAACGGAGCTCCGCAGCGGACGTCGCATCGCCCTCCCAACCATGGCTAACGTTGAGCCTCCTGCATGGACGTCGCTGTCTCCATCAACGTCGCCATCACCACCACTTGTTTTTGTACCACCTAAGGATCCCGGTACGTTCTGTGGGACCGATGGCGTCGACGTTGAAGACTGGTTGGCCATGTTTGAACGCGTGAGTGTACCGAACAGATGGGATCCCACACTTCAGCTGGCCAATGTGTTATTTTACTTGAGGGGCACTGCGAAGGTGTGGTACGAAAACAACGAAGAACTCACTAGCTGGGGCCAATGCAAAGAAAAGTTGCGAGAGGTATTTGGCAAACCCGCCGGCCGTAAGATCGCCGCCAAAAAGGAATTGGCCTGCCGTGCCCATACCTTGTAAACTTTGTACAAGGTCTCGGTATGGGGATATCTTACGTGTGCTTCTGCCACAAACGAGCGCTTAATAAAGCGCGCGCACGGCCGCTTTCAAACGGCTGCGAGACAGAAAGGCGCGAGCCGCTCGCCCAAAAAGCGCGAACGACGAAAAAACAAGCATCAAAAGACGCCGGCGCGCCGCATCCTCCTCGCGCACTCGAGCCAGACGCAGACAACACGATCGAACGCCCGGCAAAGCCTGGATCTTTCTACAAGGAAAGGGTGACGCATCCCCGAGCGACTCCGCAGCGAGTAGAACCGGCGAGAGAAATCTAGCCTTGGCTGTACTGCATGCCGAAGAACCCTCCCGACGCTTCTAGAAACCGGGGGAGAAGGGATAAAAGCGTGCAAACGACGACGAGTCGGACAGTCGAGTGAAGGAGTGAGCGAGTCAGTCGGCCCGGTGATGGTGAAGTTATGCGAAGTGTGGCTCCGTTAGCCAAAGAAGACGTGTTTATGATGGTGTGCGGTCCATCGATCGTCGATCTGGAAGCGTTGGAGGACGACGCCGTGTGAGCCGTGACAAGTCACGATGACGGTTGAGCTACGACGATCAACGCTGGAGCTGGCGTGAGTGTTTCCTTGAAGAGAGGCATTCGATTACCGTCCAAAATTTGTGGACTGGATACACCATTGTATATTCAAGACTTTGACTGTCCTTGAATAGTTATAATGCATGTGATTGCATTTGTACCGTGTGATCTGTATGTTTAGCTCCCGTTGTGTAAACACCATCTGAGTTATATTGTGAAGTTGTAGCTGGTACCAGCCGAGTGTGCATGTGTTTGTGTTATTTGTATTGCCTTAACTGAGAATATATTTCGTTTTCGTTTGTGTTATCGACTCTCGGCTCTGACTCGGTCTTTGGACCACAACCGGCGTTCGCTGGCGCACGAAAGGACCAACTCTAAATTGTCTGCGCTTTCGTAGTGCGTTTTCGGAGGGCCGTGACGCCAGCCCTTAGAATCCGCCCGGCGATTGCGATCCCCATTAACGGGATCAGTGACAGCTGCCAACGACAAGCACGCCCAATTTTAGTAGAAGGCTACGACGGCTCATACGGCGTTTAGCTGCTGTTTCTTTTCGGTCTCAGATCAGGAAAAGTAAGTTCATTTATTTATAAAACGGCGCTCACAAATTCTCAAATGCACTGTGTAGTTTGACGTTTTATGCGTGTCTGACAGGAAGTTTGACGTCAACGCTTAGCGCAATGCACGGTGGGTAGAATGGGGGCTTGTGTTAATCCGTAAGCTAATTTTACACACCGACTTTTCTTGAGCCCTGACAAAAAGAACTGCTTTGAGAATAGAGCTATGGTACACCAATCCCGATGGCTGACGACGTAACGAACGGTGACTCGCGTCTGCTAAGAGTCTGCATTCGACAGGTGTTCTTGCCGTAAACTGCCGGGGGCCAACCTTATCGTATGAACCTCATGCGGTCGAGTGCAAGCTGAGTCGCTGTCTTTCACCTTGTAAACGCTCTACAACGCTGAAAGCGTGGACTTTGTCTTCGCCAGTACCAGGTGCTCTGAAGAGCATGTCCGCCAGCACCAGATATTTTCTAGGAACGAAAAAGAGCATGCGGTCGTGCATGAAGAGTCGCATGAAACGTTGCAAAATGGGTCAGCATATGAACAATAGCGTGCCTCTAAGGGAGACATTCCGTAACTGTGGAGCAGGATGCCGTGTACAATTGCAGTAAATGAGTTGCAGCAAAATACCAGGGCAAAGCATTTTTTAAAGACGATAGTCTTTCTTGGGGAACCTAAACGCCTAAATTTTGGTCTGTCTTTCTGTCTTTCTGTTTGTCGGCACGTCCCTCGATTCAGCCACCCGGCCAAAGTTGAACCACTTGCTTACCGCCCACCCATCTTGAACTGGTATGGCTGTTCATACTAGTGAACGTTGTCGATCAAAAAGTAAATATTACGCATATCTGAGGCGTAACATCATTAGGTAAGTATTAGGTGGTGTGTTCGTTTAATAGAAAATACATAGATACGCAATTTTAAAGACCTTGATGGTATGCGTTAACGTTGAGACAGTAACGCTGAAGCGATCAGCGGTCCAAGCCGAGCAAGCGCGAGCGCCAACAACCGTCTTCGTCTTCTTCTTTCGCAGGCGTTCTTGTCTGCGCCCTACCATGTTACAAATCACTCCCCCGCGGAAAAGGAGCCATCCTGGCGACCTAAGGAACAGGTACAACTGGTGGGTCATAATGCGGCTTCAGTCGATCGACGTGAACAGTCTCGCGGCCGCGACGACGGCGGTCCGTAGATGATTGAACAGGCTCAATCATATAGTTAATTGGGGATGCTTGACGTAGGACGCGGTAGGGGCCTTCGTACTTAGGCAGTAGCTTTGTGGAAAGGCCTGGAGCGGAGGAGGAACGCGAAGCCACACCAAACGTTCCAGGCGAATACGACTGAGGAGGCAGGTTTTCGTCGTGACGGTCCTTCTGGCCCTACTCGCCCTACAATGTTACAACCCTAGTTTCTTAAGGTGCGCTGAAAATGCGACTGCGCTGAAACTTGTCTTCCTCCGTGCCCTCTGCACAAGTTCATGTTGTGTTTTGGTTTCGGTTCATTATTGCATTGTACGAATGACAGGGGGCGCCGCTCTGGCATTCCTGTTTTACCCAGGCGACGTGTAAGTAAGAGAGTTTGTGGAGAGTACTCGTTGAGTGCGGACGTTTCTTCTCCTTCGGCGCATCGCGCCAAACAGCCTGTTTGGGCTGGCCGGCGTCCCCACCGGTCGCGTTTGGTCACCGCCGGTCTTCGCCTGCCGCTGCGCCGGGACTACCAGCCCGCAACACAGCACTCATGTTTCCCGACGTATTGCCAGATGGCATCCATATCTCACGCAGCGCCTCTTCTATCGTCTTTAGACGACATTTGCAGCGAAGCACGCAGATACACGGCCAATTTTTTTCAGCTGCGCGTACAC
The DNA here is from genome assembly GCF_013339695.2 of Rhipicephalus sanguineus. Classification (NCBI taxonomy): domain Eukaryota; kingdom Metazoa; phylum Arthropoda; class Arachnida; order Ixodida; family Ixodidae; genus Rhipicephalus; species Rhipicephalus sanguineus. The sequence continues at coordinate 52,605,155 of NC_051181.1, forward strand.
CTGCTGTGTTTTAGGAGCTGTCTCACCAGGTTCTTAAGCTGGGGCGACGTCCCGCGCCGTACGCGTAGCCTTAGTTCCAGAGGCGACCGCTACAGGCGCAGCCCGCGCGAAAGAGGTCTTCTTCTTCTTTGTCCTTCTAGCGCCTTGATGATGATATTAACGCAGGCAAAACCACATATAGCATAGCCAACTGTAGCATGCCGTGCTCGCTCAGTGCCGGCGCGTGCTTTAGTTTGATAGGAGACGCGAGCTCTCACCGCCAAGACCCTGCGGTGAGAGCTCGCGAGGCCGCAGAGAGATGTCAGCGTCGTGCAGACCCCGAGAGACAAGCCCGCGAAGCCGAAGCAGCACGGAAGCGACGGCTAGAGAACGTCGAAGAGGTACGGGCGCGGGATGCAGAGGCCAAGCGCCGAAAGCGGTCGCTACCTGAAGTTGGTGGCTCCAACGCGCGCTTCAAGCGCGATTTCCTCGACCACACGTTCGGCCACAGCTGCAAGGTCTGCGAGCGCTATTGGTTCCGCAACAGCCTGGCAACAATCGCTACTACAACAGCGTGCCAGATCTTTATATGACAGTACAGGAATTGTACAGAGTATTCACGGTTTACCCGATTATCTCCGAGCCAGCTCCTCAATCGTTATTCACTTCGTGGATATGGCGTGATTCTTTAGATGCGAAGTATCTCTTGCTCAGGGGTATGCAAGGCGGCGTGGTAATCCGCACGCAGCGTTGTCCGCACTCACACTACGCATGCACGACTCTCCTCCTTCCCTTTCTCCAACAGCTGCGCGTTACTCTCTCCACTTCTCTACGAGCACCTGCTTGCGCTTCTCCTGCGTTCTCGCTTCTGCTCTCACGGCGCATACGCTACTCTCCTCCTCTAGTCTGCTCTCCTTGAAATAGTAGAGCGCTGCGCGCGTTCAGTACAGTTGTCACGACTCGGGGCCGAAGCACAAGCTTCTCCCAAGATGTGGCATGGGGGTTGGGCCTCTGGTGTATGGATTGCGCCAATCGCCGGTATGAAAGAGTCAAGGGCCTCCTCCAATCAACGAACACACAAAGCTTTAATAATGAGTTGAAACAAAGAAAAAGATATTCCCAATCGAACAGAACAGTTATCTAGAATACAAGGGTGAACAAATTGTACATTCCACAATTATTCAGATAAGTGCAGCATGCATGAAAATTCAAATATGTCAAGAAACTGAGCAGTATCAAATGAATTACCAACAGCAAGAGCCGAGCAAATAATTAGAGTCCGCAGTCCACTAAGTTCAAGCGAATGACATACGTAACCGGGCGCAGCAGAGTCCTTCAACACCGGCGCCGTTCATGAGCGACCGTCGGAGCTGGCAAGATGGGTCAGCGGTGGCTGCACGATGACCGGGGGTGCTGGGTGGCTGCGTTTTGTCCCGCGAGTTGCCCAGCGTGGATCTCTTCTCCGGCGCAGAGCAGACTGAGGAAGCATAGGATGGGGCCGTTTTTTATACGTTTCTCCGGCCGCCGCTCCCAGCTTCTAGTGTAGTGTCGATGCATCCCTGAAACGGTCACGTAGGCACTGGTTGCTACCGGGCATGGTTCACACTTCACTTTCGGTGTCCTTCACGGGCGAACCAGTAGCTCACAGACAAAACACCAGTCACGCGGTCGCGTCGGCACACGGTCTAAGACGTAGCTCGGATACAACGTCCCGTGATTCAGATTCCGCTGTCGGTGACTTTTACGGCAAGCCGTTTAACAATAGACAAAACAAAAGCACATGATGTCCGGTGGTTCAGACACAACATAAACAAAAGCACATGATCTGACACGCAATTCGGGTGCACGTCTTAAGGCTCTGGCTCTGCTGGCGGTGACCTTCACGGCAAGCAGTTCCATACTAGAGAAAACAAGAATACATGATCAGGCAAGCAGCTCGGATGCTCGTCTTACGGCCCACGCTAACACACACTAAGCGGTGCGCGTACGCTCACGGCACGCAGAGAAGAATTAGAGCGTTTTCGCGTTGGGCGTAAGTGAAAAAAAAAACCATTTTCATGGCGTACCTTAGGACATTATGCGCAGGCAATGTTAAGCATATGCGACTTTTGTGACAACAGTGTTTGCCTCGGTTGGCTCCTCTGAAATGCGGGCTCGACATGCGAAATTCTCTCCTGCGCAGCGCCGCGATGAGGGCCAGCGCATGCGCGTCCCCTCCACCTCTCTCTCCTCTCCTACGCTACCTCTCTCGAGCGCCTTGTCGACGTTCCCCGCACGCCCTGTGAGAATTAACGTCCAGGCTAGAGGGAAGACACGACGCGCGTCGTGTCTTCCACCATGCATGAGACGCCCCCGTGTGGCTGGAGACGCAGGGGCTAACTCCTCACACCATAGTTTAAAAGAAAAGGAAATATCTAAGAGCGTGTGATTCTCCATTGTCGACACTTGCAGACGCAGCGCTCCTAATTTTCTTTCATTTCGAATACTGCACCTTGAGACGCGCACGGCAAAGTGTCCATTTTCTGTACCCACTCGGAATGTGGAAGGAAAAAACAAGACAAAGAACACCGGGCACACCTTGCATCAGACGCCCCCTGTGGAAGAGGCGCAGAGGGTCACTGCATGCGCCGCAGTTTAACAGAAGAAGAAATATCTAAGAGCGTCTAAATTCTAAATTTCCCCACTTATGTTAACCGCCGGTTTCATGGCCAATCTCCCGTAGTGGGTAAGAGCCAAGAATTAAGGGTCAAGCAAGCAAGCAAGCGTCTGATTCTCCATTGTGGACACACACAGCGTGTTGCTCAAGCACATAGGCGTAACAACAGCTGTGACAGTTGTTAGTTCACGCTTGCTCTTTACATGCCTGTGCGTTCGTTTAGGGCGTCTTTCTTTGTGCTTCAGCGGCACGCTGCAAGTATCGAGCTGTTTCTGGTTCCTCGCGTGACATTTCGATTTCTTCTATCGCATTCATTGCTTCGCCCTTGCGGCGAAACTGGCTTTTTTTAGTCAGCTGGCGTCACGTAGCGCGTGATATATATATATATATATATATATATATATATATATATATATATATATATATATATATATATATATATATATTCCCGCGCAGTCTTGGTTACGAAACTAGAAGACGCACAGAGCAGCAGACTGTCCTGGCGCGATGGATGACGCACATATGCCTCTTTCTATCCTCTCTATATCTTTCCCTTTCATAGCACATATAGATATTCCGGTTTTCTTACCCCGTTAAGACATTATTCAGCAAGAGTAGTAAATAGCTAAGTTCTTTCTGTCGCCTTCAGTGTGAAAGCTTCGCAATGACATGCTCGAGAAATGCGGAACATGCCTTGAAGTATTCCGCAGAACTCATTTGCAATACTACGTGTCCGTGTGCTTCGATTTGTGGATGAATTCGCTCAGCGCTGCCAATTGCTAGCTTCTCGCTTAGCTCACTTGGTGGAGCGACCGCCCCGGAAAAGCGCTGGTCCCGGCTTCAGATCCCGGACCTATACGAATTTCAGCAAGATGGCAAGTTGGGCAAGCGCTGTCCTTGTCAGTCTCTTCTGTCCGTCTGTTTTTTTGGTGCGCTTCAACAAAATTTCCAACTATACGAATTTATCATCAACTAAGAAGCTTTCTTTCTGAAAAATGCGTATGGAGTTCCTTGTGGTTTCGTGCTACAAATGGGTAGTTCTCTATTTTTTTTCTTTCTTAACCTTTCCGCCACCTTGCGGGATTCCGCAGAAATCATTTGCAATACTATATGAAGTTAAAGTGCTTCGAGTTGTCAATGAATTCGTCCTCGGGCTGCCGATTGCTAGCTTCCTTGTTAGCTCAATTGGCGCACCGACCGTCCCGAAAAGGCATTGGTCCCGGGTTCGAACCCCGGCGACGACGAATTTTTTGTCAACTGAAAGATTTCATTCTGAGAAATCTCCTTGGATTTCCCTGTGGGAATTTCTGCCACCTAGCGAGATTCCGCAGAACTCATTTTGAAGACAATGGTATGTTGGCAATACCCGCACGAATGACTGCCAATTCATTTTATCTCAATAAATAGAAGATTGAGTATATGTTGTCTTAAAGGCTCAAAGGAAAATTTATTCAACGCATGCATTCCTTAGTTACGTTATCAGTTTATGTTAATGAAATGTTACTAACAAACCATTCATAAAATAAAAAAGTGCAGTGCATAAGACATATAAGGTGCGAGAATATGGAAGTTACGCTGTGCTGCCTATAAGTATATAATGCATTAGGAATGAAGTATTAACCTTCAAGAGCGCTTCTGCATATAGAAGTTACTGCAGTTAAGAAATGTTTCCATCGAACGAAGGTAGAGTTTTTGCATAAGGATGTAAATAAAGGAAAATATTGAATGGAAACGACGAAAAAAAAGTCACAGTTTCGCCGCAAGGGCGAAGAAATGAATGCGATAGCAAGAAACTAATTCTATATGAAGTGAGGCTCACCAATGGATACTCTCAGTTTGAACAGCGCTCCCGTTGCAAAGCCGGCCGAAGCAGCGAGGAAACTAGCGGCTTCAAGGTCGAGCTGTGACACTTGATAGTTCGCGCTCCTTCCTGTTTAGTTCTTTAGCGGCGTCCCTTGAGCTCGAGTGACTTTCGTACGCTCCGTAACATGAGCCGGACATCACAGTGAAAGCGTGAACATCCCTCTTCCCCTCAGCACGAGAAAACCGCGCGAGCAGACAGCGGAAGGGCAAGGCTCTCCCTGCGCAAACATAAGAAGCGAGCGAGCTCGCCGACGCGCTCCTCGCGCCATCTCGCGCCATCTCGCTGGTAATGAAGAAACGCTTATAAGCGCATGCCGTCTCTGAGTCCGTCCAGGGCTAAAGGGTGTGTATATAACGCTGGCCATTAGCTACGTGGAGGATGTGCGTTTCGTGGCGTAGTGGCTAGCGCCACTCGCTGCGGAGCAAGAGGTCCCTGGTTCGATTCCGCGCTTCGGAAGCATTTTTCTTAATTATCTTTCTTTGTAGCTTTTATATATATACACGTACTTATACATATACGGTGCATGACGGCGACGGCGACGGCAAAATTCAGCCGAGACTGTCCATATAATTGCTATCGCAATAAAAACAACGTCATCGTTGCCTTTTGAACTAAGACTTCCTGCATTACGCATAAAATCTTTCAAATTTCGTGAGGCCGTTCATCTTGCAATCACACTTCGACAAACACTCGCAGATTCCCACAGCAACATTACACACGCGACTCTCGGAATGCCTCATAGTGGTATATTTCAGGTTTGTTTCTATCGACAATTGAAACAAGCAGGGTGTGCGTTGCTAGATCTGACGAGTGACGTGCCGTTGTTTTTCTACTTGCTGCGGAGATTCAGGATGTATTCATACAGCCAAACTCAGAGACTTTTGACAGGACGATGTGCCCACCACTGATGCGATAGCCATCGCATTGAGCTCGAGCCGAGAATACTGAAGAGATCAGGTGCAGGATTACTTAGTGGGGTTTTTTTCCTCTGCAGACCGTTGAACACGCGCGCCTCTGCATAATACGACGAAAATAGACAGCCTGAATTCACCTGTCAAAGCATGCATGGTGGTCGAGCGGTTATCAATGACATCGTCGGAAACCACAAGAAGGCAGAAGGAGCTTACAAAGAATTCGAAAAGCGCAACTAATTTTTCGCTGCCAGTAACTCGCTGTAATCCCCATTAAAATGGGTTAATTGCATAGGCGTGGCTATAACCACGGAGGGATCCTTCAGGAGAGGCCATTTTGAAAAGAACGGCAGCGATGGAGTCTGCGCTAGAATATCGAGGCCCCTATTCACTGTCTCGTTTGCGTTCCGATAATGCGGTTTTGCTAAGCTGAGATAAAAGCCATCCAAATTTCCAAATATAATTGCGGTAGAAAGAAGTGGCCTACA
>NC_051181.1:52611152-52656447 GCF_013339695.2 Rhipicephalus sanguineus
TTAGAAAGACAGATAAAGACAGAGAAAGAGAGAAAGAGAAAGAAAGAAAGAAAGAAAGAAAGAAAGAGAGAAAGCAGCAGAGAGAGATAGAGATAGAAAAAAAATATAAAGATCAAGGAAGAAAGACAGAGAGAGAAAAGAACGGGGATAAAGAAAGGGAAGAAAGAAATAAAGACAAAAAGAGCGAGAAACAGAAATAGAAAGAAACAGATATAAGGCACGAGAAACTTAGAGAAAAAGAAAGAAAGAAAAGATAGAAAGGGAAAATAATGAGAAACAAAGAAGGGGCTCCCAGATACGCACTTCCTTCAGGCTTGGTACGACCAGTGCGAAGCTGCCGTACTAGGGAAAGGGAAAGGCCCCTGCGAGAAGAGCCCGAAGGAATGGAAGCCCTACGACAACGACGACGTGCCCGTAGATCTACGAGCTGCGAGCGCTAGGTTCTGGAGTTTGGAACCCCGTGTCGTGACTATAACCTAGTTAAAGCCTAGCAACAACCTAGAAGCAGCGAGATTAGACTTCAGAATCGACCAGTTTCGCTGTTTCAAGCCTTGCCCGACTTTGTGCAAGCATCGTCATTTATTTTTCTTACCTATTTCTTTTTGTCTCTCTTTCTAATCCCATATCTCCCCACCCTACTGCAGTGTAGCATACCGGATTGTACCCTCCGGTTAGACTCCCTACCTTCCTCTTCTTTTTCTGTCTCTCTTCTGGGGTATAATTATTTTTTGAGAAACTTGTATCTGACTTGCAGCACCTAATGGCGCGGCCACTAGGCTGAGTTGGTCATATCTTGGGCATTATAACTTGTAAGCAATGTAAATAATGGAACTTTATTTTTATGCAGCATGGTAGACAACGTCCTTGACTTCAGTCGGAGAAGTCTAAAAAATAAAATTGGCCGTTTTGAGAAATCTCTTTCCAAACATTGGCGTTTTTGTTAAACCACAGACGTTTCTGCACAATTTTGAAGTGTAAAGGTGCAAACGAAAAATCACGAACATTCAGTTCAAAGAAAGCGCAAGTATCAAAGTCAGTGTGTACCGTGTTTTATTATCCTCACTTTAAGTTTCGTACAGCAATAAATTATTGAAATTCAGGTATTCAGTGTCCTTAACCGTATTTTTATCAAATGTTCTTCCACAGCAAAATGAGAAAAAACGCTCGTAGCATGGCATTTGGCTTATTTGTTGGAAATGAATATTATGTCAAAACATTGTACGATTTTTTGCGATAAGGGCTGTAGTTTCATGAAATAGCGATATCGGCCGAAAAGAGCTGTTTGCAGACAAAATTTGTATTTTCTTTTACGCGAACAATTTATTTTTTCACGAAACTAACTTCGACATCATTGTGGTCAGTCCAGAATCTGCGTCCAGAATCAATATCATCAATATCGGCAATGGTAACTGTGACCTCGTGTTTGTTTTTATGTAGATTCCAACTTCTGATATTAGGCTACCGGATGCATTGCACCGATCTGAAGGGAGCAGCAGCAATCTGAGATGGACTCTTTGCAGCAAAAGCTTTACCTTCATGTTTTTCCCTTTATCTGTCACGCTGTTTCTAGCACTAATATAATGCGTCTGAAAGAGACGGAACTTGATGTTCCGGAGAAATAATGGAGTGATGATATTGTAACGACGTGGGATCGACGAGGACACGGAGAACGATAGGCAAACACGCTTTATCATTCAGAGAAACTGCCACGTCTTCTTCGTCCCCGCGATGGGTCAAAAACACTCGCGCTGCTTCGTTGCCGTCGCCACTGGCACAGACGCGCGGCATTATTCCCCATTTAAAAATAAACATCGCCCCGATGTTCAACGTTCAGAAAGCAAGGTAAAAAAAAAAGAAACTGCGCAGTTAGTCACTGCAAGTATGGCTTCATCCGAAGCACGTGAACAATTTCTGGCGAATGTTTTCGGCGCTTTGAGCTCTGAGAGCCGTCCGGAACAACCTCGTAGTTGACCTCGCTGATGCGTCGGATAACTGTGTAAGGTCCGAAGTATCTTCGCAATAGCTTTTCGGAGAGCCCACGCCGACGAATAGGTGTCCAGACCCACACTTTGTCGCCCACGTTGTATGTGACGGGTCTGTGTCGGAGATTGTACTGTCTGGCGTCATAGCCTTGTTGTTGGTTGATTCGCAACCGGGCAAGTTGTCTAGCTTCTTCTGCTCGCTGTGTAAACTCTTCAGCGTCCATCTCATTACCATCATTTCGTGAGGGAGCATTGCGTCTAATGTTGTCGTAACTTCACGGCCGTAAACGAGACTGAAGGGTGTCTTCCGAGTGGTCTCCTGACGTGCCGTGTTGTACGCGAACGTGACGTAGGGGAGAATGTCGTCCCAGTTCTTGTGCTCTACATCTACGTACATGCTTATCATGTCAGCCAGGGTCCTATTGAGACGTTCAGTCAACCCGTTGGTCTGGGGATGATACGCCGTTGTTTTCCTGTGAGCGGTACCACTTAGTCGAAAAACGGTGTCCAAAAGCTCGGCCATGAACGCAGTACCTCTGTCGGTGATAACTACTGCAGGAGCACCGTGCCTTAAAACGATGGCTTCGATAAAAATTGGCCGCGTATCTGCGTGCTTCGCTGGAAATGTCGTCTAAAGACGATAGAAGAGGCGCTGCGTGAGATGTGAACGCCATCTGGCAATACGTCGGGAAACGTGAATGCTGTGTTGCGGGCTGGTAGTCCCGGCGCAGCAGCAGGAAAGACCGGCGGTGACCAACGCGACCGGCGGGGACGCCAGCCAGCCCGAACACGCGGTTTGGCGCGAAGCGCCGAAGCAGAAGAAACGTCCGCACTCAACGACTACTCTCCACACACTCTTTTATATTCGCGTTGCCTGGGTAAAGCAGGAATGCCAGAGCGGCGCCCCATGGCACTCGCACAGTGCAATACTGAACTGAAACCGAAACACAACAATGAGCTCGCGCAGAGGGCACGGAGAAAGTCAAGTTTCGGCGCAGTCGCATTTTCAGCGCAGCTTAAGAAACTAGGGTCTCTAAAATTACGTATCTATGTATTTTCTATTAAAGGAACACACCACCTAAACTTACCTAGTGATGTTGCGCCTCAGATATGCGTAATGTTTGCTTTTTGATCAACCATGTACACAAGTATGAACCTAGTGAGCCGTTCACGATGGCTGGCCCTTGTGCAAGTGGTTCAACTTTGGCCGAGTGGCTGAATCGAGGGACGTGCCGACAAACAGAAAGACAGACAGAAAGACAGACCAAAATTTCTGCGTTTAAGTTCCCCAAGAAAGACTATCGTCTTTAAAAATCGTGCCGCTTCATGTGCTGTTGCCCGTCGCAAAGCGCCCGTCTCGGCGTATCGGGTGAGGTAATCTGTGGCGACGATTATCCACCTATTTCCGGCAGCAGACGTTGGGAAGGGGCCCAGAAAATCCATGTCGATTTGTGCAATGGTGTTGTCGGTACTTGGACAGGCTGCAACAGACCGGCTGGCTTGACGGATGGCGGTTTGCGACGCTGGCAATCGAGACATGTCTGCACGTAAGTTTTTACGGCCGCAGCAAGTCTCGGCCAGTAATAGTATTGCCCAATCCTCGCCAATGTCCGGTGTAGCCCAAGTGACCAGCGGTCGGTTCGTTGTGGCAGGCGTGTAGGACCTCACGTCGAAGCGACGAGGGAACGACGAGTAGTAGCTGCTGCCAGTAGGTGAGAAGTTCTTCTTATAAAGTACGTCATTGCGCAAGCAGTACGACGTCAGCCCCCTTGCGAATAATTTCGGCACGCTACTGGTTCGTCCTTCCAGGTAATGAATAAGCGGTAGCAGTTCAGGATCGTCCGCTGCTGTTGTGAAAAAGCGACAGTGTCAACGACGCCCAAAAAGGCCGTGTCGTCGTCGTCTTGGGCTGCTGTCTCAACAGGAGACCGAGAAAGACAGTCGGCATCGGCGTGTCGTTTTCCTGATTTGTAAGCAACAGTGAAGTCGAATTCTTGGAGCCGAAGACTCCATCGTGCGAGACGGCCGGATGGATCTTTCAGATTAATTAACCAACAGAGTGAATCGTGATCGCTGAGAACGGTGAACGAGCGACCGTACAAATACGGACGGAATTTCAGAACTGCCCATACCATGGCGAGGCATTCTTTCTCGGTCGTAGCGTAGTTGGCTTCTGCTCGGGACAGCGTCCTACTGGCATAGGCGATCACCTTTTCACTGTTGTCCTGCCATTGTACGAGCACTGCTCCACGACCCACGTTACTAGCATCGGTGTGCAATAACGTCGGCGCGTCTTCATCGAAGTGGGCGAGCACGGGAGGCGTTTGCATGCGTTGACGAAGCTCGTGAAATGCCCGCTGCTGGTCTTCGCCCCATGCGAAGGGGACGTCTTCCTGGTGAGCTGTGTCAATGGCCATGCGATGCGCGAAAAATTGGCAATAAACCGCGATAGTAGGCACATAGTCCCAAAAAACGTCGCACTGATTTTTGTCTGATGGGGTAGGAAAATTCGCCACGGCAGCAATCTTATCCGGATCGGGTCGGATTTCCTGGCTGCTGACGACGTGTCCGAGGAATTGAAGTTCGTGAAAGCCAAAGTGGCATTTTTCAGGTTTCAATGTAAGACCGGCTACGCGTATTTCTTCGAAAACTGCTTCCAGTCTTCTTAAGTGTTCATCGAACGTAGCAGAAAAGACAATCACGTCATCGAGGTACACCAGGCAGGTTTGCCACTTAAGTCCTGATAGTACAGTGTCCATTAGACGCTGAAACGTTGCTGGCGCCGAACACAAACCGAAAGGGAGAACCTGAAATTCATAAAGTCCGCCGGGCGTGACAAAAGCAGTCTTCTCACGGTCTCTCTCATCCACTTCAATCTGCCAGTAGCCGCTTTTCAAGTCCATTGACGAAAAGTAGCGTGCGTTTCGTAGTCTATCCAGGGAATCATCAATACGCGGCAGCGGATACACATCCTTCTTTGTGATCTGGTTGAGCTTCCGGTAGTCGACGCAGAAACGCAAGCTGCCGTCCTTCTTTTTTACGAGTACTACAGGCGATGCCCAAGGACTGTTAGATGGCCGAATAACGCCATCTTCCAGCATCGTTTTCACCTGCTTTTGAATTGCATCACGCTCCTTTGGGGCAACACGATAAGGATTTTGCCTGATGGGTCTGGCGTCAGAATCTGTGATGATGCGGTGCTTTGTGAGCGGCGTTTGACCAACTCTTGAAGTTGATGAGAAGCAGCCGTGGAACTTGTGGATCAGCGCAAGAAGGCGGTCTCGCTCGACGGTCGATATAGTCGGACTAACGTCAACAGGTGTCGGTGTAGTGATGGGAGACGCTGCCACCTCCTCCACTAGATGGCAATCTTCAATTTGCGCGAGTTCGTCGAAATAGGCAATGGCAGTGCCTCTAACAATGTGTCGGCGTTCCTTGCTGAAATTCGTCAACAAGAGGTCAGCGCGTCCATCGATCACATTGATGACAGCCCTGGCAATAGAAATTCCACAAGTGAATGCTAGCTCATTGATGTGTTCTGCGATGCCAGTGCCGCTCTGCAAGCTCTCGCAGTGCACGGGTACGAGGCAGCAACTCCGCGGCAGCAGTATGACGTCGTCGCCGGCGATACGTAATCGAGGTCGTTGGTTGTCCTCATCATTAGCAGTGCCCCAGGTTGTAGCGAACGTTACGCTCCTGTCGCGCATGTTAATCACAGCCCCGTATTCGCGCAAGAAATCCATTCCCAATATGAGGTGTTTACAGCACTCATGAAGGATGACGAGGGTGGCGACGAAGGTGGAACCAGCGATTAAGAGTCGGGCCGTGCACTTTCCAACAGGTGTCATTAACTGACCTCCGGCAGTTCTTATATGGGTCCGTACCATGGCTCTTACCTTCCTTAGTCTGTCGGCTAGCTGTAGGCTTATTATGGAAAAGTGGGAGCCAGTGTCAACAAGAGCTGTCACTTGATGGCCGTCAATGTGGACGACGAGGTCAGCGCTGACGACGTCGGTTACATCGGCAGCTGGCGCATTCGTCGTATTCGTCGGTGTGCTCGTCGTCTTCGGCTTCGGCGACTTCGAGTCGTTCGTCTGTAATGGGGGCTGTTCGTAATTTCGATGATTGGCAACCCCACCCCCGGAGGTCGCTGCGTCTAGTTTCCCCCGTCGCGGGCTAGGGGACCTGCCCCTAGTGACGTCGGCAAAACTGCGACGATTCGGTGAACTGTACCGCGCAGGAGATGGAGAACGTGATCGGGGCGTCGCTGGATTTTGTGGCGGTATGTCGAGAGGAGCGTCGTTGTACGTGCGTCGACCGTCATGCGTCGCGTAATCAGGGTGGGGAGGAAATCTCGAGTATTGAGCGTCGCGATAACGGCAAACTCGATAGACGTGCCCTGCTTCGCCGCAGTGGAAGCACACCGGTCGACGGTCAGCGGTACGCCACAAATCGGTTTTGCGACGCTGGTAGTTCAGTGAGGATTCTCCATTGAACCACGTTGCGGTGTTTGGATGTCGGCCATACGGCATTCTTCGTGGCGGCGAGATTGGCGAGGTTGGGAGTGTCGCCGGCGATGAAATCGGCTGTGCGAGGGTTGGTGGTGGTCTAGGCATTGGAGCCGGCGGCGTCGAAGGTGCGATGACTGGGCGTCGGACAGCATCAGCGTAAGTAAGATGCCGCGGCACATCACAATAGCCGGGCGATGAAAGAGCCTGACGGACCTCATCCCGGACAACATCAGCGACAAAAGACAATGCCGGCGCCGGTTCTGGTGGAATTAAACCAAGCTGCCGAAGTTCCTCTCGCAGAACCTCCCGGATGACTTCACGTAGAGGCTTCTCGTTGCTCACAGTCAAAACAGAAGTACTCGCTACAGAGTTGATCATGTTGTCATGCAGGCGGTACCGTTGCTGTAGAGCCCGTTCGATCGATGTGGCTTCTTTGGTGAATTCAGCTACTGTTGTTGGTGGATTTCTCACAAGTCCAGCAAACAGTTTCTCCTTCGCTCTTCGCATGAGATACCGTAACTTCCTCTCTTCCGGCATCTCGGGGTCTGCCCTACGGAAAAGACGGGCCATGTCTTCGGCGAACATAGCCACGCTCTCGTTTGGTTTTTGGATGCGGGTTTCCAGGAGACGTTGTGCGCTCTCCCTTCTGTCGACACTGGTAAAAGTGTCAAGCAGCTGGGCGCGGAAGTCGTCCCAAGTAGCCAAGCTTCTTTCCCGGTTGATGTACCACGTCTGAGCGTTGTCCTTCAGGTAGAAGTAGACATTCGAAAGCTGGGCTTCTGGGGTGGCCCATTGGTTGTATTTCGCACAACGCTCGAACTGGTCCAGCCAGTCTTGGGCGTCTTCATAGGCTTCACCATGAAAGCACTCAGGAATCATAGGATTCTGCAGTGTCAGGTGCGATGGAGCTGCAGTGGCCATGGTTGAAGGAGGCAAGCGATTGCTGGAATTTTCTGACAGGGGGTTGAGCTCGGGCGCCAGGCCTAACAGACGGCGACTGAATCGGTGGACCGGTGTTTCGACGCGTGGTGGCGATTCCGGGCTCGATTGTCGGCTCTGCGAAGGAGTGCCAAGCATGAAGCTCACCCAGCACCTCCACCAGTGTAACGACGTGGGATCGACGAGGACACGGAGAACGATAGGCAAACACGCTTTATCATTCAGAGAAACTGCCACGTCTTCTTCGTCCCCGCGATGGGTCAAAAACACTCGCGCTGCTTCGTTGCCGTCGCCACTGGCATATACGCGCGGCAATATGTCAGACATGAGAACCATTTACGGCCGGGGCGCGGACGCCCGTAGTATTGCAAAAAAAAAAAAAGAAAACTATTGCTCATTGCTTTTGACCGAGAAAGCCGGATATTTCCTGGCCCAGCAATATGGACCATCTTTCAAGACATGAAACCTAACCAGACCCGCCAGTTTTTTTGTTCGCCCACCCCTCATGTAATGTCCCATGTGGGACCTTTGAGGTATTATGAATAAATGAATAAATGTGATGTTGCTTTATATTTATTATTGTTCCGACTTTACATTTTTATTTTTTGGAATTATTTATTTATTTATTTATTTATTTATTTATTTATTTATTTATTAATTTATTTATTTATTTATTTAAATACTCTCAATGCCATTTGCGGCGTTACAGAGAGGAGTGGTTACAAGTTAGAGATGGCAGTCTTGAATGATGCATGATCAGGGTTGCTGGCCATGGAGGAAGGAAGGTGGTTCCATTCGGCTGAAGTCTTCGGCACGTAGGAGTGGAAGTATATGTTGGTATGGCAGAATGGCACATGGACTTTGAAGTTATTGTCGATGCGAGATGAAACGTAAGAAGGTGGCGAGAACAATGTGCCTTTTATTTCAGGATTCATGAAAAAAATTTTGTGGAAGAGACATAGGCGGGCCTGTTTCCTCCTATTAGAAAGGGTAGGAAGGTCTAGAGAATTTTTAATTGATGAGATGCTAGCAGTACGGGAGTAATTAGCGACAATGAAGCGAGCTGAGCGATTTTGGATGGCTTCCAGTGCATTAACAAGTAAACAAGAATGAGGATCCCAGATTGATGAGGCGTATTCGAGTTTAGATCTGACTAGTGTTTTATAAAGAAGAAGTTTTAATGAAACAGGTGCTAATGAAAAGTTACGGCGCAAGAAGCCGAGAGTGCGGTTAGCATTGTTAATCACATAACTGATATGATTATTCCATGTTAAATTGTTATCTATGTGAACACCTAGATATTTGTAAGTATTGACAGACGACAACTGAAAATTAGAAATTGAATAAACAGGGCTAGTGCAGTGAGTACTTCCTCGAGAGATCCTCATTATTTTACATTTGTTAATATTCAGTTTCATTGACCAGAGTGAGCACCAAGATGTAATGTTGTCAAGATCAGATTGAAGTAGTGTAGTCGCTTCTTCATGCGGCACGTCTCAACTATTCCCATTTCTTAGCTTCCGTGTTTATTTTCGTTCACTGAGTATGCGCACACAGTCGAGGCTGCCTGACGCCAGTTTAATAATAATTTATACCATATCCAGCCCTCCCTGACTATCGCATGACAAGTGCTAAACACATGCATGCCTTGACTCAAAACTTAAGCTGCACAGGGACAAGGTTTTTAGAACAAAAACAAAATGCAGGCACAGAAAACTAATTTAGGTAAGAACGTTGTTTATATGAAAGGTTCCATATAGCTTTTGTGCCATTCATTGACCAGAATGCGTTACTCTCAGCTCCAGTCACGTCAGCAGTCAGTGCAGCCCACAGTGGTTCGGCTTATGTGAAATAAAGGAACAACAAAGTGAAGGTTTAGATTATTAAATTATACTCTAATAACTCTGACGTCGTTAATTTCACCATCATAGGTTTATTAATACAGGAGAAAATTAAGATCAAAGGTTCATTTTTAAATTTCGCACCGAAATCTCCGCACTTAATGTCACGAATTTCAATATGTAGGTTTTGTATTTTTGCGACACTGGTTCAAAGATTTTCCTGAAAATTGATGTGTATAGTCCTACACTGTCCCTCAAAGGACACTACGTCATTCTTGGTGGTTAGTAACTACGTAGGACCTAGTACACGCCGTCAAAATCTATGACGTCACGGCGTTTTGTGCGGGAACTTCACGGTGGCGTCTCCGCCCGCATTTTTTTTTTGCGCGTTTTCTCGCTTGCCAAGCGTCCTCTCGCGGCAAGTGAAGTGATTTTGGAATTGTGAAGAGTAATTTACTGATATAACAAAAATCGTGTTTCCCTTCGGTGTCCCTTTAAGGCGAAAACCAGGACGAAGTAATGGCTAGCGTATACTGGCGGTAGGGATGAGATAAGAAGTTATGCGCTATCGCTGTTGTTTCTATTGTATATTGTGCCAACATGCGTAGCCCAGGCGAATATGGCTATCGCCAAGAAAGTTGTCCGCTGTACTGCGTGTTGTCCATTTTGCCGTAATGTTTCCTTTTCGCTGGCGGCGATGCACTCAATGAAATACATTAGAAGGAAAGCAGGAAAAGGAAGGAAAGGCAGGAAGGTCCACCAGACGCGAGTCCATTAAACGCCACTTTAGACTTTAGGGAGCATTCGTAATCACGATGAATTGAAACGCACGAAAATTCCTGTTTCTTACTCTTGACTTCCGTCGATGCCTTTCATGTGGACCAAGTAGGTTGCCGTTTTTTCTGACCAGTTGAAGTATGTTCTGAGGCCAGTTGCACAGAGCTGTGACGAATCATTGACGTTCGAATATGCCAGAGCGGTGCGAGGTAGGCTGCCTAGAGTCTGTTGGAAAGCAGTCATAAATGGCAAATCTTATATTCTTCCCAATCGTCAACGAAATTTATTTTCACATGTATTACCTGCATACAGACAACGCCTGAACGTAACCTCTCCGTGAAAAATCAATTTTCACTGATTAAAGTTGTATCTCTTTCTCATAGTTATTTCTACAAAGCTCAGTCAATTATAGGATTGCCGAAATATACTTATGTAAGAACAAGAAATAATGATAATGACGCTGCGACACCGGTCAATGAAGCCGCAAAATAACCCTATAAAATCGAAACAATAATGCGTTTGAATGAAACGAGGCTATCACACCAACTGAGGCTCGCCACTGCGTTTCAGTACAACTACAGTTTGCTTAGGCTTACAAACCATGCACAAAATATGCAGGTTGTCGTGTGCGTGTGTGCTACGAAGAAAATCTCTGTTATTACAACCGGAGTTTCCTGATGTCTAGAGCAGACGTTCACTCTCGTCATCTGACTTTTCTGCCAACTCGATCTCACGTGTTTCTGCTCCCAGCTGCCGCAGTTGCCGTGTCATTCAATCATTACGTGCTTCAAAGACACATCGCCTGCCTGCGCGCGTCGCAGCCCTGACAGCGCGCCGTCGGAAAGGCAGGCAGAGATTGAAAATACGAGTTTAGCGACATTGAAGTGATTGCTATCGTCAAAAACTGAAGTCTAGAAGGCCACTGTGCATTCCTAAAATGTTCTACATGAATATAGCACAAGTGCACGCAACAATCCGGCGCTTCCGCTGAGGCGCTTCCTACTGCCTCAGTCATGTTCTCCCTCTTTTCTTCCTTCAGTATGCCACCAGAGAGAATTTACTCACAATTTTACCCCTTTATGAAAATCATTGTTTCAAAATGGGCGCATACATATGATTTCATTGACGATTTAGCGTGCATTTTTCTTTACACCAAAGCTGTTATGCTCGCCGCTTCTCCGTTTCACGAGGCAGACAAGAAACAACAATCATCAAGATGCCGGCGCGCGCTCTCCCGCTGCGCCGATTTGTCCGGCGCGGTATGCACAGGGGCGGCGCCAGCGGGGGGCACAGGTAGGCCGCAGCCCCCCCCCCCCCCCAAATATTCACCTGCCATCCCACCTTCACCCCGCCCCCAAGAGCAAACAGTAAAAACACAACGCATAAGTTTCCCGCCTACCTGACCCCCTGAATGAACTCAGTGCCCCCCCCCCCCCCCCCCCCCCCACAGTAGAAGAATCCTGGCGCCGCCCCTGTGGATGCAATAGGTCGGATAGGCGAACGAACGAGTACAGAGAGGGAGACTGAGAGTGATGGACAAAAGAGATGGAAAGAAAGAGAAAGAACAACATATAGAGCAAGACGGAGAAGAAAGAAAGAGCAAGATAGAAAGACAGATAGAGAAAGAGGTAGAAAGAAACAGACACAAAGAAGACATAGAAGAAACAGTCATAATAATATCTGGGGTTTAACGTCCCGAAACCACGATATGATTATGATAGACGCCGTAGTGGAGGGCTCCGGAAATTTCGACCACCTGGGGTTCTTTAACGTTCACGTAAATCTAAGTACACGGGCCTCAAACATTTTCGCCTCCATAGAAAATGCAGCCGCCGCGGCCGGGATACGATCCCGCGACCTTCGGGTCAGCAGTCGAGCGCCATAACCACTAGATCACCATGGCGGGAAGAAACAGTGATCAAGAATCAAGACAGAAACAGGAAAAAAAGAGAGGAAGAGAGAGGAACAAAGGCAAAGAAGGAAATATAGAGAGAAAGAGGAAGCGAGAAACAAAGAGAAAGTTCATTAAGCTACATGGTGCTGCGATTGCCATGCGATTCCCAAACGAACCCGATCGATACCTAGCCAACACTAGGAATTTACAATGTGATCACGTGAACACTACGTGCAGCGGCGTGTGCGTGTGCCTCTACAAGCCAGGACGAGCCGAGTGCCAACCAGTTGTGCTCTACCACAGCCTTGCGCGATCAGCGCAAGCGGCGGAATTTATTTTGTAGCGTTAGGTACACTGGCCTGTTTCGCGTCGCTCCTCAAGAGCCGTGCTGCGTATGCGCGAGGATCAGTGTTGTCACAAAGCTGGCGCATCGAAGCCGGCACCTCCTGCGCACTCCGCCGCTGCCGCGCGCGACTCGCTGCCGCCGGTCTGCGCTTTCCAGAGGAGTGACGTCGTAGCCGAGGTAGACGTACTTGCGCCGGCGCGCGCGCAGCTGTTCGCCTTCGCTGTGCAGTCGCCGTCTGACACTGCGCTGTAGCCGCTTGATAGCGCCTCTGACTGGCGTTTGCCAATGTGGTTTAGCCATGGAGAAGGAGAGCGCAAATGCTGCTCAACGGCGCAGAACAGCGGAGAAGCTTAACTCATCGGATACCAAAGTAGTTGCCTGGCAAAATAAATATACATGTGCCACATAATATGTATACCATGTGTGTGTCATTGGAGCAGCAGTAAGCATAATAATCAAGCTAATCCTAGACAATCAGGAAAGCTAAGAACAATCAGCTGAATCTTTGCTAACGCTACGTTGTCCTGGCATAGCCGAGATAAGCCACTGCAACATTTTTTTATATCGCTGTTCTTCATAGGCAAAAAAAAAATGTTAGAAAGCTATCACTTCGCTCAACACACACCTTTATGTATAGGAACCTTCTCGAATATTGTCATTATTTTTGTTGTCTATATTGTCACGTGGTCGTGACGTCGACGAAGACAGCAGTCGGCGTTTGCAGAATGAAACTGTTTATTTGGCCGAACTTGTGACCGGGAAAATGAGAACTAGAACTACAGCAATACACGCTGTACAATGATAGCGGCGAACAGGGCGTCGTCCGTCGATCAACTGACAAGCGGTCAAGCGCGTCGGCTTTTATACAGGCGCTAGGGAACTTTCCAGCAATATCGCTGGTGGCGGTGTTATCTCTCGACAAAGCTGGAACATTCGCGTGCGGCGCGCAATCTTAGCAAAACGATCTACCAAAATCGTGAAGCTTCTCGAACACTGCTTCGGGGCCAGCGTCGAGCGTTGATAACCGTCCTTGCTGGTCAAACTCGAACACATCAAAATAAAAGAAGAAGCGGGCGTGGCATTGCCCCCCTCTGAAAGAGCATCGTCCCGATGCTTGCAACAGAACATGGAAAGGGAAAACAAGTGCATACACAAATAAATTACAATAACAAAGGAAAAAGTACAGTCCCTAGGTTCGCTAACGCGCAAAAAACGGCTTAAGGCACACGACATGGACGACTTCAGGTCGTGCGCGGCGTCGCTGGGAGTTCGTAATGCCATCCGGGACGACCTCGTAGTCAAGAGCGCCGTGACGTCGAAGCACCTTGTATGGCCCGAAGTATCGCCGAAGAAGTTTTTCACTGAGCCCACGTCGGCGTATCGGCGTCCAGACCCACACACGGTCACCGGGTTGGTACTCCATGTGGCGTCGTCGAAGATTATAGTGACGGCTGTCGACCCTCTGCTGGTTCTTGATGCGCAGGCGGGCGAGCTGTCGAGCTTCTTCGGCGCGTTGCAAATAGGCGGCAACGTCGAGGTCGTCTTCGTCGGTGGCGGTTGGTAGTATTGCGTCGAGCGTCGTTGCCGGGCTCCTTGCGTAGACCAGCTTGTACGGCGTCATTTGCGTCGTTTCTTGCATGGCCGTGTTGTATGCGAAGGTCACATACGGAAGGATGGCATCCCACGTCTTGTGCTCGACGTCGACATACATGGCCAGCATGTCGGCGATGGTCTTGTTTAGCCGCTCGGTGAGGCCATTGGTCTGTGGGTGGTACGCTGTGGTCCGGCGGTGGCTTGTTTGGCTGTATCTCAGTATTGCCTGAGTTAGGTCAGCAGTAAGCGCCGTACCTCTGTCGGTGATGAGGACCTCTGGGGCGCCATGACGCAGGAGGATGTTCTCAACGAAGAACTTCGCTACCTCGGCGGCACTGCCTCTGGGTAGGGCCCTTGTCTCGGTGTAGCGGGTGAGGTAGTCGGTAGCTACGACGATCCATTTGTTTCCGGTACTGGACGTCGGGAACGGCCCCAGTAAGTCCATCCCAATTTGTTGGAACGGCCGTCGAGGTGGCTCGATAGGCTGCAGAAGTCCGGCTGGCCTAGTCGGCGGTGTCTTGCGTCGCTGACAGTCCCGGCAGGTCTTGACGTAGCGAGTTACGTCGGCGACAAGGCGCGGCCAGTAGTACTTTTCCTGTATTCTTGTGAGCGTGCGAGCAACACCCAGGTGTCCAGACGTCGGGTCGTCATGCAGAGCCTGGAGGACCTCTGGTCGCAATGTCGAGGGCACTACGAGAAGGGAATCGGCTCGAAGCGTCGAGAAGTTCTTCTTAAGGAGAACACCGTTGCGCAAGAAAAACGACGTCAGTCCTCGCGTGAATACCTTGGGAACAACGGTGGTCCTGCCCTCGAGGTATTCCACAAGGCCCCTGAGTTCTGGGTCCGCTCGCTGTCGTTCGGCGAAGTCTTCGGCACTTATGGTTCCCAAGAAGCAGTCATCCTCCATGTCGTCCTGCGGCGGTGGGTCGACGGGGGCGCGGGACAGGCAGTCAGCGTCGGAGTGTTTTCTTCCGGACTTGTAAACGACGGTTATGTCAAATTCTTGAAGTCGTAGGCTCCACCGTGCGAGGCGACCTGAAGGGTCCTTCAAGTTAGCTAGCCAACACAAGGCGTGGTGGTCGCTCACAACTTTGAAGGGACGGCCGTAGAGGTAGGGGCGAAACTTCGATGTAGCCCAGATGATGGCCAGGCACTCCTTTTCTGTTGTGGAGTAGTTGATTTCTGCCTTTGATAGCGACCGGCTAGCATAACTGATGACCCTTTCGAATCCTTCGGTCTTTTGCACAAGGACGGCGCCGAGTCCTACGCTGCTTGCATCGGTGTGGATTTCCGTATCGGCGTATTCGTCGAAATGCGCAAGTATGGGAGGCGTCTGCAGGCGTCGTTTCAGTTCTTGAAATGCTTGAACTTGCGACGTTTCCCACCTGAATTCGACGTCAGCCTTCGTGAGTTGCGTCAGTGGCTCGGCGATCCGTGAAAATTCCTTGACGAAACGTCTGTAATAGGCGCACAAGCCGAGAAAACGGCGTACGGCCTTCTTGTCGGTGGGCGTCGGGAAGCCAGCGATGGCAGCTGTTTTCCGCGGGTCCGGGCGAACACCATCCTTGCTGATCACGTGACCCAAGAACAAGAGCTCCTCGTACGCGAAGCGGCACTTTTCAGGCTTCAAGGTGAGTCCGGAGGTCTTGATTGCTTGAAGTACAACTTCAAGGCGCCGAAGGTGTTCGTCGAAGTTTGAGGAAAACACACGAGACACGTCTGCCACTTCAATCCGGCCAGCACTGTATCCATAACCCGTTGAAAAGTCGCAGGTGCCGAGCAAAGACCAAAGGGCATGGCCTTGAACTCGAACAGGCCGTCTGGTGTTATAAAAGCAGTCTTTTCTCGGTCTCTCTCGTCGACTTCTATTTGCCAGTAACCGGTCTTGAGGTCCATCGACGAAAAGTACTTTGCGTTGTGTAATCGATCCAGGGTGTCGTCTATCCGGGGAAGGGGATACACGTCCTTCTTCGTGACTTTGTTCAGGCGACGATAATCGACGCAAAAACGTAGAGTCCCATCCTTCTTCTTCACTAGCACCACCGGGGATGCCCACGGACTCTTCGACGGCTGGATGATGTCGTCGCGTAGCATTTCGTCGACCTGTTTCTTAACAACCTCGCGTTCTCGCGTCGAAACTCGGTACGGGCTCTGTCGGATTGGTCGGGCACCTTCTTCTGTTATGATGCGATGTTTCGCGACTGGGGTCTGTCGAATTCTTGACGACGACGAAAAGCAGTCCTTGAATTGCAGGAGCAGGGCTTGAAGCTGGTCTTGCTTGTGCTTCGGGAGGCTCGAGTTGACGTCGAAATCTGTTTGGGGATCTCGATCCTTCGAAGCAGATTCAGTAGCATCGAAGAAGGCGAAAGCATTGCTGGCGTCCACGAATTCGTCGATGTAGGCGACCGTCGTACCAATGTTTAGGTGCCTATATTCGTGGCTGAAGTTTGTCAGCACTACCTTTCCTTTGCCATCGCGCAGCTCGGCTATGCCTCTTGCGGCGCAAATCTGACGGTTCAGAAGCAGGTGCTGATCGCCCTCGACGACGCCTTCCAGGTCTGCTGATTTCTGAGTGCCGACGGAAATGATGACGCTGGAGCGAGGGGGAATGGTGACCTGGTCTTCCAGCACATTCAAGGCGTGTTTTTCTGGCGGTGTGTACGGCGGTAGTGCTTTTTCTGTGGATAGTGTTATCGACTTGGATCTCAGATCGATGACTGCACCATGAAGGCTTAAGAAGTCCATACCAAGAATGACCTCTCTCGAGCAACGCTGCAGGACTACGAAGTTCGCGGGATAAATCCGGTTGTTAATGGTGAGTCTCGCTGTGCAGATTCCCTCCGGTGTTACTAGATGACCTCCAGCTGTCCGGATTTCGGGGCCTTCCCAGGCTGTCCTAACTTTCTTCAGCTTCGCGGCGAACGGTCCACTGATGACAGAATAGTCGGCTCCGGTGTCGACGAGAGCTGTGACGTTGTGGCCGTCGATAAGGACGTTGAGGTCGCTAGTTCGTCGTCTTGCATTGCAGTTAGGTCGTGGCGTCGGGTCACGGCTACGTCGGTTTGTTCCGCTGCTTCCCCGTTGCGTTGTCAGGTCCACTTCGGTCCGCGAGGCTTCGTCGTCAGGGCTCTGTCTGGTTCGCGTCGGGTCTTCAAGGTTTCGTCGTGATGTCGTCGTCGGCGGCGGAGGATCTTCGATGTTTCGTCGTACAGCAACCGTACCTCCATCGGTTGCTGCCCTTAGTTTTCCGGATACGGGCTAGGCGACCGGCCCCGGAAGGGGCCAGTGTACTGGCGGCGTTGGGGAGAGGCGTAGCGGCCTGGCGACGGCGATCGGGAAGGTCCTCGGGGGTCCACTGCGCTCCTGCCAGATAGTCGGCGATGTCACGTGGTCGTTCACCCTGCTGTGGACGCGGCGCGTCGATGGCGAACCCGCGCAGTCCCATCCGTCGATACTGGCAGCGGCGGTAGGTGTGGCCAGCTTCTCCGCAGTGGTAGCAGACTGGACGATGGTCGGGGGCGCGCCAAACGTCGGTCTTCCTCGGCGTGTATCGCTGACCGGCTGGCGGGCGGTATGACGTCGGTGGTGGCGGCGGTGGTGCCTGGCGGCGGAACTGCTGGGGCGGCGCGGCGTCTTGACGTGGGCGAGGAGGGGGGGCGTTGCGTCGGGCTGCAGCAGCATAGCTCATTGCTTGCAGCTGCGGCGGTGCCGGTTGAGGAACACCCAGTGATTGTTGGATTTCCTCGCGTACAACGTCCGCAATCGACGTCACTTCGGGCTGTGCAAAAGGTGCGAGCTTGCGCAGCTCCTCTCGCACGATGGCTCGGATCGTTTCGCGCAAGTCGTCGGAGCCGAGGGCATGAGCTCCTGCGCTGTCTTGGAATGCGTGGCGATTGTACTGCCGAGTGCGCATCTCGAGCGTCTTCTCGATTGTTGTTGCCTCCGCGAGGAATTCTTGGATGGTCTTGGGTGGGTTTCTGATTAGTCCCGCGAACAGCTCCTGCTTGATTCCTCGCATGAGGAAGCGAACTTTCTTCTCCTCAGGCATCTCAGGGTCTGCGTGGCGGAACAGTCTCGTCATTTCTTCTATGAAGAGTGCCACGTTTTCGTTTGGCAGCTGCACGCGGGTTTCGAGCAGAGTCTCGGCCCTCTCCTTGCGGACAACGCTGGTGAATGTTGCCAGGAACCTGCTGCGAAAAACGTCCCATGTTGTCAGGGTTCGCTCTTGGTTCTCGAACCATGTTCTAGCTGCGTCCTCCAAGGCGAAGAAGACATGCTGTAGCTTGTCTTCACTGGTCCAGGAATTGAAAGGGCGACTCGGTCGTAGGCTTCGAGCCAGCTTTCCGGGTCTTCGAACGACGATCCGCGGAAGGTTGGCGGCTCCTTGGGCTGGCGAAAAAGGATTGGCGCAGGCTGCACGTGGTCGGTCATCGTCGCTGTGGTCGATGTTGAGATCTGCGGCTGCCTGGGTTTTTCGGGAAGGAGCCCGTGCTCTGGCTGCAGTACCTTCTGTCTGCGGCTTGTTCGACGATCCGGGACTTCCTTGCCGTCGTCCTCGTCGCGGCTTGGGCTTGGGTCAGCGCTCCGCGGTGGCGTCCGGATCATGAAGCAGCACCTCCACCAGATGTCACGTGGTCGTGACGTCGACGAAGACAGCAGTCGGCGTTTGCAGAATGAAACTGTTTATTTGGCCGAACTTGTGGCCGGGAAAATGAGAACTAGAACTACAGCAATACACGCTGTACAATGATAGCGGCGAACAGGGCGTCGTCCGTCGATCAACTGACAAGCGGTCAAGCGCGTCGGCTTTTATACAGGCGCTATGGAACTTTCCAGCAATATCGCTGGTGGCGCTGTTATCTCTCGACAAAGCTGGAACATTCGCGTGCGGCGCGCAATCTTAACAAAACGATCTACCAAAATCGTGAAGCTTCTCGAACACTGCTTCGGGGCCAGCGTCGAGCGTTGATAACCGTCCTTGCTGGTCAAACTCGAACACATCAAAATAAAAGAAGAAGCGGTCGTGGCAATATTCAGATTGCGTGTGCAAGAAATTACGGCAGTTTCATTGATTACACTAAAATGTTCTGAGAAGACATCGACCAAGTGCCGAAGAAAGGTACGGCTGAATAAACGCGTCACGAAAGCATTTTGGAAGGTGCAATGTCAGAAAAAGACAGATTCCAGAGAAGGTTGAAGAAAAATAAACGCAAACAGGTCGACCAACCTGCATGTTTTTATTGATCATGTTCGTCACTCTCGGCCGATTTTATGTCCACTGGATGACGAAGACCTTTCCCAGTGATCTCCAAGTGATCCTACCTTGTGTGAGCTGATTCCTTTCTGTGCCTGTGAAGTTCTTCGTTTCATTAGTCCATCTAACTCGCTGCCATACTCGGCTGCGTTTCCCATCAGTCGGTATCCATTCCGTCAATCTAATTTACCACCGATTATCTATCGTAACTACTACGTAGCCAGTACAGGTCCATCTCTTTTGCTGAATAACAACTAGAATATCGTCTATTCCTCTTCTTTCCCTGACCCATTTTGCTGCCTCCCGATCCTTCAATGTTCTGCCTTCCATTCTTTTTTTGTTTTGTATCATGGTGCGTGGACCAAAATTTTTTCTCCAACTTCAATGTTATCCTCTACGTGGTAAATGGCAGTATGTAAAAGATTGCGTACTTTTCGCTTAAGGGACAGCGGCAGATTACCTATCATGAAATGCGAATTGCTGCCGTTCGTGCTCCAGCCCGTCCTTATGGTATGGCATGTCAAACTTTATTGAGTCTAAAGGGGTCCATCTGAATGACCAGACTGATGCTGGCCACTCCCATATCGGGACAGAAAGATCGAGAATCTGCCGCTTCGCGGGGCCTCCGGAAAGCCCAAAGTTGATGATCTTCTGAAGAGCTTCGTAGAACCTGATGCCACCTTTTCTTCAATATTTTCCTCGCGCTGATCACGGCAGAGCACCGTTAGGGTATGTGTTCAAGATCTGAGTTACCATTGCAGTTCCAGGCCTGAGAGCTTGACAACAGATTACATTCAGATTTAGTTCTGTTAGGAGTGACCGGATTAGGGTACGTTTTGGTCTGAAGAAGTCTCATGGGTGACTGCCTGTACTCTAATTTTCGATGTTGTGGGGGGCAAACCCTGCGCCCGGGGTTAATGTGTTTAGTAATATCATTTTCGTGCGAAGGTGGTCCCTGAACATCGGAGCCAACGAGTTCCACTGCTCAGGAGTGGCGCGACAAACCAAACCTCGGTCCGCCCTGTGTGCAGACTCATTAAGATTCCGCTGAGTTTGAATTGAGATTGAATTACATTGACATGGAATTAGAAACACTTTCTTTAGCGTCTATCTAAGCTCCTGAGTAGGCCTCCCTATTCGCAGCGTGGCCAGCACCAACTAATGAACACTGCTCACTGATCTAAATAAGAACTTGTTGGAGGAGTTGGCGAGTGCATAACGTCTTTATTTTTGCGCTAAGAGAGACGAACACATAAGAGAAGACAGGACAAGCGCCTGTCCTGTCTTCTCTCATGTGTTCGTTTTTCTCAGCGCAAAAAGTAAAGAAGTTATCACTCTGATATCTCGCTTCAAGAAGCAGAGCCTTAGCTCTGGCCTTACTTTGTTGCATGCCCGCTTTAGGCCTTGAATATATATATATATATATATATATATATATATATATATATATATATATATATATATATATATATATATATATATATATATATATATATATATATATATATATATATATATATTTGCTTTGTCGCCATCATTTCTGAAGAGCGCTCTGTTATTTGAAAACCTGGGGTTGCCGAGATGTTCTCTGTTAACCTTCATTGATATTTCTTAGAATCAAGTCGTTTGAATACTTCTTGGCGTGCAGCGGACAACACTGGGAATATAGTATTTCCTTGTCTGACCCCGCTCTCTATGTCAATAATGTTGCTTTTCTTGCGGAGAAGAAAGATAGGTGTGAAGTCTTTGTAGATGTTGGCTAAGGTGGTTATATGCTTTCCAAGTCCTCCTTGGGGAAGTAGTACTTCCAAAAATGATGATAACATTATTAAATCGAAGGCCTTTTCTGAGCGTACTGTGAAGTATGCTTGCTTTCTATGTTGGTTAAAGTGAAGTGTTTGTGTTATGCTGTCGGAAATTAGCCTCGTAAATATGATGTGTAACGCTTCAAGTGAGCTGATGAGTCAATGACTTTTGAAGTGTGCTACCCCTCTATGCTTGTTTATTAATGAAGTATTGTCCTTTGTCTAGCTCATTGGCCCATTTCAAGTTGTAAGACGTCTTCTTCCACAACTCTTTTTTTTATTGACATGATGTAAGGAGATATTGGCGGACAAATAAGGCGCCGGCTACTCCTGAGCTCTTGGAGTACATAGGGTCCATAACTCTTCTTTGACAACTTGATGTGTCACTCAGTGACAATGATTTTTTGCTTCACTCGTGGTAACACCGCCGACGTAGGACGCTGACGGTCAATTTTCGTGTTTGATCAGGCATCTAAACGTTTCGCCTTAATACCTACAGAGACACGGTGGAGTGACCATCTCCATAACGCGTCTTCGGGGGGGAGGGGGTAGTGTAACTGAGATGGAAAGCGAATTGGATTGCGTCAGTGTGCGCCGAAGGCGTAGAAGAACGGATGCTACGAACTGAGTGCCGATTAGGAGAATACTGAATATTAGTTTGCTGCTAATATTAAAAAGGTGTCTTGGTAGTTTCGTCCTGCTAACCACGAGAAATAGAATAATGAAAAAAAAATAAAAAGGCTAATAAGGGGAGAAAAGAAACAGGTGGAGTTGCATTCCCCGCCGATGTCTGGTTCTCGGGTGTGGAGTCGGACTCCTCGGGGTTACCTTTTAATGGCGATAGCAATTATATGGACAGTCTCGGCTGGTTTTTGCCGTCCCCGTCGCCGCCGTCATGCACCGTATATGTATAAGTATGTATATGTATATCAAAGTCCCAAAGAAAAATAATTCAGAAAAGGCTTCCGAAGCACGGAATCGAACCAGCGAACTCTCGCTCCGCAGCGCGTGGCGCTAACGACTACGCCACAAAACGCACATTCTTGAGGTAGCTAACGGCGACCATTTTATAGACACCCTTTACCGCTGGCAGGACTCAGAGACGGCAGGCGCTTATAAGCGTTTCTTCATTACCAGCGAGATGGCGCGCGGAGCGCAACGGGCACATTTAAAGGTCCTCGGCCAGCTCGCTCGCTTCTTCTAATATTTGCGCAGGGAGAACCTTGCCCTTCCGCTGTCTGCTCGCGCGGTAGTTGCTGCCAAGGGGGCCGCAACTACCGCAGCGTAGCAGCGCGTCCATCACGGGCCGGTGTTCTTGCTATCGCGTTCATTGCTTCGCCCTTATGGCGAAACTTTGACTTTTAAATGCGAAGCATTTCTTAGCGAACCTCTGGCACTTTGAGAGTTTCTATCTAAGTATCTATCTATCTATCTATCTATCTATCTATCTATCTGTCTATCTATGTAGCCGCCTACGTCTGGGTGCTCTCATGATCGCCTCCTTAACTTGGTGTAGACCAAAATTTGCATGGTAGGGTAAGAGGATTTGACGAATATGATTGCCGGGTCATGACATGAATAACGTTAAAATCCTGTCGCCTACGTCGTCAAACCCTTTCCGCTAGACACGTGTGGCACATACCCGTTTGCCACGGGTCGCGGTGTACGGGTATGCGCCACAGGTGATTGACAGTTTATATCTTCATTGGAACGGCGACAACAGACATTGGTAACTTAAATGCTAGAGCGTTAAGGAAAACCAATATCGGCAGCGTTGACTCAACGAATGGAAAGAATGAAAATTAGGATCCCAGCAGGAATCGAACCCAAGCATTCTGCGTGGCAATCAGGTATTCTACCACTGAGCCACGCCAGGTCTATAAACTGGTTTGGGAAACCAGCGTACGCAGGCGTAATATCGGTGCAACGTCAATTGTGGTTGTGGTGCTGGCTATCTAATTTTACAAGAAAGCAATAGACACTACATGATACTCCTCCGATGTGTACTCCTAGGATACAGGCGTCATATCAGGTTAACGTCTGTAGTTCCAGTGTTGGCTCCGCTTTTATAGCAGTATAATAAACATTACGTTTGTATTCTTATGATTGAGCAAGCTATATTGAAGCATTGCTTGACCCCGGAGGAATACATTAACGAAAGTTACATATGATATCCACATTACCGTACGGTAAAGTGCACTTCGTTCACCAGAACGACGCAGTGTCCTCTTCATTTCTTACGAGGCTGGGCGATGGCCTCATGCTGACCGAGGATGATGCCAGTTTGCTTGATAGCCGCTTTGTAGACTAGGCAACGTAGGCCAGTTACGCCCAGGTAGTCTACGAATACGACAAACACCAACCACTGATGTTAGTCTACGTAGCGCTATTCAGGCCTACCAGCCTCGACGGCCTATACCTCACCAACGCGACGGGTGGCTTCAGGTGCCGACATGTCGCCGGCTCTGTCGACAGACAATTCGTCGACGAAATGAGCGAGGCATCCACGAACTCCAACCAGGGGCGTAGCCAAGGGGGGGGGGTTGGGGGGTTCAAACCCCCCCCGAAATTTTTCAGTTTTGCTTGCGTATATAGGCATGCACACATACAAACGCATGCACGAACATACATAAAGTATGGTTGAACCCCCTCCGAAAAAAATTTCTGGCTACGCCCCTGACTCCAACAGCTCTAGTATACCACATACTTCACTACATATGGACCCCTCGTCACCCCGATCACGACCGGATCCTATAACAAGTCATGACCAGCTGCTGGTGCTCACTGATCACGGTGATGATGCCCTTGTTCAAGAACTGTCAAGAACTTCTTGCACACATGCACACGGGTTCGTGAAACGTGCGTGCGTTCTCGGGACACGTATAAGCATTACATATCAGCTTACCGCTTCTGCAATAAAACTTCTGCATTACATATCAGCTTACCGTTCGTGCAATAAAACTTCAGTTGATAGTGTGCGCTTGTTTGTCCTTTTCTCGCCCTTCGTGTTTCCGTCGGTTTTTTGCGCAGTTACATTAAGTATGGATCATTACCAACTAGCCCAACTTACCACTCTTCCGCTTCTGGTGTTGGTAATAGCCACGTTCCCATTGGCAGCGCTACCCTACCGTAAAAAACTGGTTATATAACACATATGCGGCTCTTCAACATATATAAGTGTGCGTATAAAAGTTATACAACTCCTTAGCGTCATTTTGTAACGTGTCGCTCGGTAAAAAAAGTTACGCCACAGTCACCTACCCGCCGCATGCTTCGCATACATCGACTCCCACGGTACGTGAGATCTTCCGAATTTTTTTATGTTACCGTGACTTACGACTCATGTTTCTGTAAACATTTTACAAATATTGTAAAAATATTTCCCGCTTACTGCAGGTCTGGTCTTACATAAGTTTCGCAGGAGGCTTAAATTGTATTGTCCTAACCTTTGACTAGAACACTCGGCGCATTCACATGCTTGGTTTTTAAGAATAGTAATGCGAACGTGCAACTGTCCATGCAAGGAAATATAGCTGCGATACCGGCACGAATGGATGCGTGCTATTAGCGCCCTCTTTTTGTGGGGTGGGTGCGGTGTTAGAGGCTCAGTTAAATATTTGGTTGGACCTGATGCCTTGTATACCTTACGATAAATATTTTACTTGGGAAAAAAAGAATATTCACACCTTATCTTTCATCGTTTCAAAGTAGAGTAGGCTTGATTCTCTTGCTATTTTTCTGTCTTTCCTCTCTACTTTTATCCCGCCGATCCTACGACCGCTTTTTCCTAATATCTACCGTGGTCATATTCGCCTTTACCATGCTGTCCCCAAAACCCAGTTGTTCATGTATTCTAGAGCCGCCCAAACATACACGCGGGTAAATATCTTTCCATTCAATTTAAGCGTGTTCCGCCGTTTCCTGACTGTTCCCACAACGATTGCATTGCTGCAGTCATAGGCGTGCGCACAGGGGGGGGGCAGGGGGGCGGCCGCCCCCCCTATTCACCTAAGGGGGGGGCGCAAAGTCAGCCCCACACATTGATATAATATGGAGGGGGCGCTGCGACTCGGGGTGGGGGGGGGCGCTATATCAGCGCCATACATTGCATACTTGGGAGGGGGGGCGCTGCGACGAACCTTCGCCCCGCCCTGAAGGGGAACCCTGCGCACGCCTATAGCTGCAGTGGCGTGTATCCTCTTCCGCACTGAGATCTAGCGTTATAGCTACGCCTGCAAGGCAGTCTGCGTCCGCTTCAGACAGCAAAGCGCTTCCGTTTGAATTGCCACCAAAATCATTTTCCAGATTTTTTCTTTACCGTCTCGGTAGTTTCTTATAGTAGGCTTTGTCGCCGTCTGCCGGTAGCTTCGCAAAGTAACTGCTTAGGGACGCTTGCCACGCACGAAAAGCAGTCGATGTGGTTTTGTCATCTATGTTCCATGACCTGAACATGACATGGCTGCTTTCTTTTTAAGAAAAAAGAATGAGCATAAGCAAAGGGCACACGTCGTCAATTTTTCCAATTAACTAGACAAAACAGTTTATTCAAACCAATCGCTTCAACTGTAAGACAACCCTGCTTGAGCGGTGACATTTCGCAGCTGCCCGCAGCGACGCTAATTTATGAGCGTGCCATACTTGGAGCTTCTGGATTTTCGCTAAACGAATGGAACTTCACTTTATTTAGCCAGACATGTAGATCCAGTCAAATGCTCGATTTAAAAATCAGTACTTTGCAATTAAAGCTTTCTCGTTGGTCTGAACAGGCGCGGTCTGCACGAATTTTTTTCGTCGGTTTTAAACGAAAATACATCTCAATATAAATTAGAAAACCTATCCTCTATAATAAGAACTTGATTTAATTACAAATGCCTGCAAAACATCACTGCACTTTGTTTTGAATCCCATATCATGTTGCTTCCCGTAAAAGAAGTTTGTTATTACGTAAACAGGGAAACCAAAGCACATAGTGCTACAAAAGAGCTACCGATCTTTTATATCTTCTTTTGCAAATCAAGGTATCATTTACCCAGTGATGGGCTTTGTAATGCTAAAAGTGAAGGTGTTGGACAATATTCATACGTAACTAACATGTAACTAACATAAACACGTCTGCCTTTGGTAAATTTATCGTCTATTTCTTTTCGATGTTACGGTAAAATTTTAAACAAAGTTAGGCAGTCATATTGCACTAAGCAAACTGGTTGAAGCGAAGAAACCTTCTGACTCGATATTGCGCTATGAGTGTGTAGAGACGGTATACGTAGCGATCTGGAAAATAAGCAACTTTGGGAATAATTCAATGCTAAACACCCAGGAAGATATTGCGGACGTAAGCTATGCGGAGTGAAGCACATTGAAGTGCCTTAGAAAAAAAGAAAGGGATGTTGTAAGATAGTGGTCATATTCGAAAAGTCGTTTGATTTAAACGAAGTGCTATAACGGCGGCATATTCGGCGGCTTATTATTAGCTCCTCTGAAGAACGAGGACTGCTTAAGTATATACGTAAAACTTGTGATATACGATCTACTTTGCTATTCCACAACCAATGATCTACTGTATCTTCGCTCAAGACAATATACGACGCTATTATAAATGGCCGATTTCACTTACTTTCCAAAAATCATAAACTTCGTTGCTTGAACTGAATTCCGCAAGCGACAAAAATAGGCCTACGGATAGCGCCCATCGCAATGCTGAGCCCATCGTAATGAATCGGAGCCTCAGCCAACACTGAGCGCCGGCTTTTATAGGCGAAACCAGCTGTTCTAACCAGACATATTCGAATGTTGAACAATATTCGTAAATGTACTTTTGAATGGAATGCGACCTGAAAGTGGAAACGTTAAATAGGAATTCCTGAGGCCTAGGCAGCCTACCACTACATACCACAGAGGATACGCGCACAGGTGTGTTTGTTTGAGAGTTCACATGTAAACCGTCCGGCAAGCAAAAGCGCCACAAGGTCAATCATGCTTCACGTGAGGTACTGTAGCTCTGAAAACATTAGTTTAGGAGTCTGTGCACCTACGACTGTAAAGTTCCAGTAGTAGGCCGTCGCCTGTCACGTCAACTGGGGCAGCCGCTGCTTTGTGCGTTCCACGTTTGCGACGCACACAGGATGTTTCACTCACTGGGTTTATATACCATGGTCAGTTATTCCAGTGGCTGACCCAATGATTGCGAAAGCCTGTGAAGCAATGCCCGCCGCATTGTATAACAGCGCCGGGGGCACTTTGTAACTCGGTCGCTGCTTGGCGGAGAGTTCGAAATGTGCTTAGGGTGGCTAACTGCGGACATTTCCAAAATATATTCTGTTTGCGCCACAGTTCACCCATTTTCTCATTATTGGTGGCGCCGCAGAATTGGCGCGTGTTCCTCCCCAAGAACTCTACTTCTGAAGCTGATGGTTGTGGACGGGCGCGAGGCGCTTTTCCTGAATATGTCGTTATCCCTATCAGCTGCTACGTGTCGCTCATTCCATCTAATGGACGACATTATTTCCTAAATAACTAGTTCTAAGACATTTGCGCTTTCGTGAGCATACGTGTTTCTTTTTTTTTTCAATGAACTGGAGGAAAAGACCTACAGCGGCCACCTGGCATTGAAATGAATTTTTTTATGTGTTTGGTTCTCCACCTTTAGAGGTATATACGCTTGGACAAAATGTTGGGTCCCTTATCGTGTTGCTTCCCATAAAAGTAGTTTGTTATTACGTAAACAGGGAAGCCAAGCAGCAATATTATTATTACGTGAAGCTCCATGATGATGAAACTATAAGACAGTACGATATAGTCGTGGCGGCATGGGTAAAGGAAACAGAAGACGACGGACATATTTTCGATGTGGTGCAACTTGCTACTTGGTCGACGCAATATGTTTCATTTCATTTAATTTTATTACCAATTTATTTTTCAATCATCTGTTTCTAGTGTAGCGTCTGGCGTGCCTCAAAGCTCAATATTAGGCCCGCTCCGTTTTACAATTTACATAAGTGATCTACCACCTAACACTCCCATGAAAGTCCGCATGTACGCCGATGTCTGTGTCTTGCACCATACGATTAAAACCCCTAACGATCACTTCATCCTTAATGATTCATTTGCATAAATCCAGTCATCGTCTGATACTAGGCAGACGCAAGTTAACTTCCGTAAAACTGTCTCCATGTCGTTTACTAAATGTTCTCGTCACTCTTCGTTAACTTATTTGTGTAATGGTTCGCCTCAAGAAAATGTTTCTAATACAAATATCTAGGTCTCGCATATACTAAGGATCTGTTTTGGTCATATCACATTGAAGTCATGTGTAACCATGCCCTTAGAAGGCTAGGGTACCTACAACGTACTCTAAGTTCAACTCCAAATAGCACAAGACTCCTTAATTATAAAACTATAGTTCGTCCAATACTCGAGTACGGCTTTGTCATATGGAACATTCACGAAATAAGTGACTTCAGAACAATTGAATCTGTCCTGAAGAAAGCAATACGCTTTGTATATCACCGCTATGACTGGTATTAAATGCGAAGGATTTCTTAGCGAACTTCTGCGACTTTGAGCGTATCTATCTATCTATCTATCTATCTATCTATCTATCTATCTATCTATCTATCTATCTATCTATCTATCTATCTATCTATCTATCTATCTATCTATCTATCTATCTATCTATCTATCTATCTATCTATCTATCTATCTATCTATCTATCTATCTATCTATCTATCTAGCCGCCTACGACTTTGTGCTCTCGACGAAGTGTGCCTCTTGCACAGCGCTTTGTTTACCGGGTGACAGTTTTTGGTGATTTGTCATGTTCCTCGCGTAGCCATCGGTGTTTTACTTGGCTACACTGGAAGTAGACTGGCTTCCACACCCTCCAGGCATGCCTCCGCCGTCGGCGGGCCCCTCGAGGAAACGGAACAGCGAACTCAGCGACGCCGACAGTGAGTCCACCGAACTGTATTCGGCGAGCAGTGACGATTCCGACGATGGATTCACGCCTGTTTACAGTCGTAAACCAAAACGAAGATCTATGGGTGCTTCATCAGCTTCAACCGCATCTACTGTGAAGCCGAAGGTGGCTTCAACGAACTACACCGTCTTATTTGTGCCTGTTACGCCATCGGACAATCTGAGACACCTGAATCGGCAGACCATCTCGAGGAAACTCGAGTCTCTGGCTCCAAACAAAATCAAGGATGTTCGAGTCAACCCCCGCAAGAATGTCTTGGCCATCGATGTTATACACCAGGCATCTCTGCTTGCTCTGACCAGGGTCACAGACTTCGACGGTATAAAGGTTCGAGCTCACCTTCCACTTAACAAGGACATGGTGGTAGGCGTCATATACGATGTCGACATCTCCATTCCTTGAGGCGACCTTCCAATACTCATCAAGGAAGTTAGTGATCATAGCAACATAGTCCTAGTCTCACGTCTGGGCAACTCGCGTTGCGTAAAGATTGTCTTCAAAGGCGACATATTGCCATCCCACGTGAAGGTCGGACACTTTCGTCACGTGGTCCGTCCATTTACACCACGACCACTCCAGTGCCGTAGATGTCAAAAAATGGGTCATGTGAGCGGAGTTTGCAGGAACGTGGCGATTTGCCCCCGCTGTGCAGAGCCACACAATGCGGAATCCTGCCGAGCAACTGTCCTGAAATGTACCAACTGCCATGGATCACACGAAGCCTCATCAAGGGACTGTCCATTGGTGAAAAAGGAATGGAGCGTCATGAGACAGATGGTACGGGACGGCTCAACGCACAAAGAGGCCGCTGATGTGGTGAGAAATAGACAACGACGCTCGCGTCGGCGACGACCGTCTAAGGCTACTGCGGTGCGATCTGGACGGACAACGCGATCTCCTACTCCGACAGACCGTCAGACTTCTCCGAAGCGACAGCTACCATCACTGCCGCCACCACCACCGCCCACTGCATCACAGTCGGAGAGCCGAAAAGACGCAGAGGCTTTGAAAGCGGCGGCGGATGTCGCGTGGCCCTCACTGCCACCCCTGCGCAGTCATAAAGAGCCGATGCAGAATGGCCCGCAATGTACATCATCGTCCACAGATGATTGCCACGACAAAAACCTACAAGTCCTCGCTGTGTTGAGGTCTCTCATGACCACGATGCGCACTCTCCTCAACGGAATGACAACTCCGTCAGCTCAATGTGCTCTGCAAGTTCTGGATTCCTTGGAGCCAGTCCTTGCAAGCCTTTGTTAACGCCTACTTCTAGACAACCGCAGAGGAAGCGATGTCAAATATTTCTCGGTTGTGACTGTCTCTGTGTGTGCGGTGAACACTGTGCGCGTATTACTTGTTCCTTCTTTCCTCCTTGCTCTATCTATCCTTTTTTCTCCCCTTCCCCTTCCCCCGTGTAGGGTAGCAAACCGGGTGCAACCTGGTTAACCTCCCTGCCTTTCCTTCGCTTTTATCTCTCTCTCTAGTCGCTTGGTTAATCGAATGTACACCAAAGTTGGTGTGGCGTAACATGACTGTATGACGAACATAAATTACAAGTCATAACATGAAAATCATGACACGCTTGTCATGTACAGCATGACTTACGTACCACGCTCATGATGCGCTGGCGGCCGTTTCGCTAGCTTTATATACACCAAAATTGGTATCTTGCGACGTGACTGTCTAACGAACATAAATAACACGAGTTAACAGGAAAACAATGACACGCATGTCATGTACAGCATGACTTACGTGTCACGCTCATGGGGCGCTGGCGGTCGTTTCGCTAGCTTGATCTACCCCTAAATTGGTATTGCGCGACGTGACTGTGTGACGAACATAAATAAGACGAGTTTAACACGAAAATCATGACACGTATGTCATGTACAGCATGACTTACGTGCGACGCTCATGGGGCGCTGGCGGCCGTTTCGCTAGCTTGATCTACGCCGAAATTGGTATTGCGCGAGGTGACTGTATGACGAACATAAAAACACGAGTTAACATGAAAACCATGACACGCATGTCATGTACAGCATGACTTTCGTGCCAGGCTCATGGTGCGCTGGCGGCCGTTTCGCTAGCTTGATCTACCCCGAAGTTGGTATTGCGCGACGTTACTGTGTGACGAACATAAATAATAGGAGTTAACATGAAAACCATGACACGCATTTTGCTAAACGACATACAAGACGATGTATGCAGCTGTTTGCTGGCTGCTTCGCATTACATCGATTCCCACAATGCGTGGGATCTGCCGGCTTTTTTTTTCACCTAGTTCTCATCATCATATTCTTCATCTTACTAGTCTCTGTTCTCGTCGTCACGTTGAATCTTTGAAGTTTCTTTACACTCCCATTCACTGTCCAGAATTTTCTTTACTCAGCGCCTACATCACACCCGCGAAATCAACATCCACAAGACATCATCATGAGCTGAACATGTCTCTTTTTTAATCACAGAACTAATGCGTATAAGCACAGTTTTTTGTCCGTAATATTGAAGTATGGAATGATTTACCCGGCCATGTTAAATCTTTACAACTTGATGAATTCGTTTTGTGCATTACTAACCATTGATATTCATGATCTGTACATTTTGTGTTGTATTGCAATTTTTGTACTCTGCCTCCACTCCTGCGATAGCCCTTCAAGTCTGCAGTACGTTGAAATAAATAAAAATAAAATAAATGTATTACATATCGGATGACTTCACAAAAAAGATGACACGCTGACCGTTCAGGATGAGTACTGAGCTCTTACAGTGTCGATGAAAGTAAGTGGGTTGGTGGTGGCGACGATGGCGTAGGGAAGGCCGTTGCGGCCTAAAATG
Organism: Rhipicephalus sanguineus; assembly: GCF_013339695.2. Taxonomy (NCBI): domain Eukaryota; kingdom Metazoa; phylum Arthropoda; class Arachnida; order Ixodida; family Ixodidae; genus Rhipicephalus; species Rhipicephalus sanguineus. The sequence continues at coordinate 52,642,903 of NC_051181.1, forward strand.
GTGCGCGCAAAATAATAATAATAGTAATAATATAATAATAATAATAATAATAATAATAATAATAATAATAATAATAATAATAATAATAATAATAATAATAATAATAAGACGGAAAGGTGAGAGTACGGGCTTGGGGGCGAGCAGCACATAGAGAATGTCCTGTACGAAGATATACAGGCTGGTGGTAAGATGTAAGGAGCCTTATTAAAAGAAATTGAAAAAAGTTTATTGAAAAACAGGTATTGCAGATGCAAGTAGGTGGGGCCCTTAGTTTAAAGCTTCGCTGGCCTCAGCAGCCAGTCGTGTTTGGTCGATGAGTGGCACTTGGGCGTCCTTTCCTTCGCTGACGAGCGAGGCCTCCGACGGCTCCGTTCTGAATTTTCACGCTGGAATGTGAAGCGTGTTAAGTTTGGATGGCTTGAATTCGCATCCACAGTAACATGGGCGAGAGTTGGCTGTCCTGCACACCACGGGCAAGTGCCAGCCTATGCCGTTGGGTGGATGGCATGTTTTAAACGCTACTGCGGATACGTACTTGTCTGCAGGCGGCACCACTATTACGCGTAATTTATACCTAGCCCAGGGTGTGGCGGAGAGTAGCGCTGTCGTTGTCTACGCTTGTGTTGACATATCCCGAGGATTGTGGGCGGCCTCGGGTAGCAGACGGGTATCTGGACGAGTAACAGTCGCTCGGTGAGTAATAGCTCGAGTTGCACTGTTCGCTCAATTGTTACCTGTATGTCCCGGGACCGTATGTTGCGGTGCTGCTGGTCTAATGCTGGGTGATTCCACGTAAGATCGAACAAACGATGGCTGGTCGACCTCTCAAATTTATTTCAAAATTTTATATATTATTGCCTGATGAGTGGAAAGAAGAGATCCGCAATTTGTTTTGCCGCCAAAATTTTTTTCGAACCACAGGAAATCAATAATGACGAAAAGGTAGAGTGGAGCGCTCATCCGCTCTGCTGTTTTGGCCAACTTTCGTTATGAATTGCACAAAATATATTAAAGTTAGGTAGCTGAAATTTATTAACCTAAATATATGCATGTTTTTGCTTCTGCTCAGGTATTTTTAGTTTTTATGTGTAGTGTAGATGTTTTTATAAAAAAACCTCAAAAATGGCCCAATCGGCAAAATTTTCTTTACTTTGAAGGTCTTTATCTCAAAAAAGCCTTGTAGCAGAGCGACAAAAATTCTGCATTACGTTCTTCGCATGCTTATCTACCAAACTGCCAAATCTTGTATTTATATATCTTTTCAGTAAAGAGATATGATTGGGCTAATTTCAAGAAAACACCGAACAATGGAAACTTCTGACGACAATTAAAAAAAAACCCATTTTTTAAATTTCTTAAACTTTGTCCACTTATTCTCCTCCACATCAGCTTTCACAATCATTAAAAACATGTTGCATAATGTCGTTGCACTAATAGTTATGAGACCCTTAGGCAAGGATTGGCAATTCCGACTTCTTGCCCAGCAAGTGTATAAAATGCAGGCAGGATTGAATTTCTTTTTATTAAAAGGCCAGCAGGTACCTAAATAGGTGTCGCCGGCATTGAAGACGTTAATTTTGAAAATATTTGGTCACTGCAGCGGCCACGAGCGCGGGGCTACCGTTCAGGCGCGCGCGCACCCGAGATGCTCGTTGTAAGAGACGGCGCAGTGAGAGCTCGTTTTCGCGTCCTCAGACCGATTGAGTTCGAAACAGCAACACCTCTCGGGTGACTTGAACGCACGTGCACCGGTAGTCGCAGTGATCTGGTTAATTGCGTCGATTTCTTTTTCAGGGGCATAAGAATGTCATCGTTAAACTGTGCGTTCCGTGAAGATCTTTCATTGCAGTGGTAGCAAAAGCACGCGTAGCACAAGTAGTCCGTCTCACTGACAGTCACTGATCTTTCGGGCGTTAAACGTTCCTTCAAAGCATTTATGTCTAGATCGGTAACTCTGCGAAATTTTGGCTTCTTTGCAATAATTAAAGGAGTACTGACACGATTTTGAGACATCGCAAAAGGGACATTTTTTGCTTCGTTGGTATGCAGTGTCCACGCTGTCCACACACTGGAGTCGGAGAACACGTATAAAATATTTTAATTTGACTTTGAAGTTTTCGTCGCTGAGCATTTGCAAGCCAGCCACACTGCAAGGACATTATCCCGACAAGTCAAGACAGTTCCTCCGAGTTCGCGAGTTCTGCGTCCTGCATGCAGCCTAAATCGTAGAAATCACTGTCAGGGTCACTGGACGACAATTCACTCATCGTTGTCTATTGCACCACGAGCAGATGACGGATTTCCCGCTAGTACGTCGCGAATTTCTGTATCTCCGTGACGTCACACTGCTATGAAACGACACTGAGAAGCCACCCCCTCGATATCGAAACCGAAAGTGTCTTTTTACGGTGGCGCTAATTAAAATATATAGGATGCATTCCCAGGCACCACAATAGTCGTTTTACGGTTTCTCGACACCAGTATTTTTATTTAGAGCAACAATCCGAAATTTTTTTAAATTCGTGTCAGTACTCCTTTAAGCTTCTTGTGCTTCGAAAGGTAGTCTCCACAATAGACTCATTCAGAGCTATACTTTCTCGTCATGAGACGCACAGGAGGAGTAGAGTAAGAGCAAAGCACAAGAACTATCCGCGCCGAATGAAGTGTGAACAGCGCACCGAACGCGCGGCCAGTTCACGCCGTCTGCTGCCGACATCTAATATAGACAAGCGCATCCGCTTACCGATAGTTTTGCTTTTCTTTCCTTTGACAATCCATATTTTGCTTTGCCACTGGAGCGCCACGTTCATGCTTCCCACTGATCGCAACTGGCGCAGCGCAGTTTCTGTGGCAGCAGCGTGCGTGAAGCGAGCGCTCATAGCTCCCTTATAGAGTTTTCATCTTGCTTCCATCTCCGCCGTGTTATCAGCGCCTAGCTGAGATGCGAACAGAGGGCGGATAGAATAGCGAAGCTCCAGTACACGTGCGTTCAAGTCACCCGAGAGGTGTTGCTGTTTCGAACTCAATCGGTCTGAGGACGCGAGAACGAGCTCTCACTGCGCCGTCTCTTACAACGAGCATCTCGGGTGTGCGCGCGCCTACTCGGTAGCTTCGCGCTCGTGGCCACTGCAGTGACCAAATAATTTCAAAATTAACGTCTTCAGTGCCGGCGACACCTTTTTAGGCACCTGCTGACCTTTTAATAAAAAAGAAATTCAATCCTGCCTGCATTTTATACACTTGCTGGGCAAGAAGTCGGAATTGCCCATCCTTGCCTAAGGGTCTCATTGGAGGGGCCGTAACTATTAGTGCAACGACATTATGCAACATGTTTTTAATGATTGTGAAAGCTGATGTGGAGGAGAATAAGTGGACAAAGTTTAAGAAATTTAAAAAATGGGTTTTTTTTTAATTGTCGTCAGAAATTTCCATTGTTCGGTGTTTTCTTGAAATTAGCCCGATCATATCTCTTTACTGAAAAGTTATATAAATACAAGATTTGGCAGTTTGGTAGATACGCATGCGAAGAACGTAATGCGGAATTTTTGTATCTCTGCTACAAGGCATTTTTGAGATAAAGACCTTCAAAGTAAAGAAAATTTTGCCGATTGGGCCATTTTTGAGGTTTTTTTTATAAAAACATCTACACTACACATAAAAACTAAAAAATACCTGAGCAGAAGCAAAAACATGCGTATATTTAGGTAAATAAATTTCAGCTACCTAACTTTAATATATTTTGTGCAATTCATAACGAAAGTTGGCCAAAACAGCAGAGCGGATGAGCGCTCCACTCCACCTCTTCGTCATTATTGATTTCCTGTGGTTCGAAAAAATTTTTGGCGGCAAAACGAATTGCGCATCTCTTTTTTCCACTCATCAGGCAATAATATATAAAATTTTGAAATAAATTTGAGAGGTCGACCAGCCATCGTTTGTTCGATCTTACGTGGAATCACCCTGCTGCACCTAAGATGCGGGTGATGCACGCAGCTACGCGGCCACTAGTGAACTGACGACACGCTATTTGAGAGTCCGTGAGGATATAGTATCTTTGCCTCATGACTCCTTTGGTGTGGATAGCGAGCGCTGCCACTAGGGCTTCCACCGTATTCGCTGAGCTCGTCTTGGCTGAAGTGCAGATGAAAAAAAAGAAAAAACTTGCTTACGTACCGAGCAAACGGCGACCAGCGAAAAGCCATATGTGCCGCATCGGTCTGCGTCCATGTAAAGCGTGTTTGGGTAAGAACTGTTTGGTGAGTTGCCTGGCTCTGGCAAAGCGACGACGTTGGTGCATGAGATTCATGTTTTTTAGATGCGAAGTATCTTTTAGCGGAGCTCAAACCGGTGGTGGTGTGCGGCGTGGCCACCCTTACTGCGCATCCGCGAACCCTCTCCACATACCTTCCCTCCACACACCTCCCTCTCCCCTCCGCCTATCCACTTCCCCTCTCCCCCTCTCCACTCCCACTCCCCCTCTCGCGGTCTCGACATGCCGAAACGCTGCTTCCCATCGCCTCTCTCGCATCAGCCCCTTTTGCGCCCCGCCGCGATGAGCGCGAGCGCATGCGCGTCCCCTCCCCTTCTCTCTCCCCTCCTACGCTCCCCCCTCGCGCGCCTGTCGACCGCCTTCCCCGCTAGCCCTGTGAGAATTAACGGCAAGGCTAGAGGGAAGACACGACGAGCGTAGCGTTCCTCTTCGTGTTCCACGACGCGAGGTCGGTAGCATGCCCAACGAAAGCCAACGAAACGCGATCGTGCAAGTGCTCCGGCTTCGCATCGCCTCATGGTCCCATTTAGCGGGAGATGGTGTAAATATTTTTGTATAGAAGTGGTATGAATTTCGAAGCAGATATGAGCGGAAAGAGACACAAGTTCCTCGCCACTGTATTGCGGCGGTACAGGACGCTCTAAGCGACGTCAAAATTCGGTACCCATGGGCGTGAAATTAAGTCTCTCTTGCTGCGAGATAAAGACCATGGCCTTAAGCTCCTCGAAGGTGTTGTGGATCCGCAAGCCTAGAAGCCGATCTGCGCCTCTTCCCATTAGTACGCATACGGCAAGTTTCTAGGCGGTACGAATGTGAATATCCTCTTGTTCGCCTTCAGTCTTACTGAGTTCTATGCGGCTGAGACCGTACGTTAATCTGCTGATTACGGAGGCATGGCTAATGCATAGCAAGTCTGCCTCTTAAAAACCTTTGCGATGGTACATCACTCTGTGTAACATGCACGCGATTTGTTTAACTGTACTGCGAATAGTTTTAGGAATGTGGTCGGGGTGCCTCTTGCCCTGGACCCAAAGACCAAGTATGCATGCTCTTGCTACATCGCGTATGGGATGATCACCTACTGTAAAGCGAAGGGTTGTTTACCTGAGTAACCCTTAGCATGGACCCGAACTAATTCTGAATTTGTTCTGCGAGCAGGTCATACCGCAGCACCCCGCATAGATATGCGCTCTATGAAGTACTCGTAAGGTACTTTCCTTGCTCTCGAGGGAGCCTCGGGGCTGCCAAAGGGTTATAGCGCCTGCGTAGAAGATATAGCCCAAGTGTGGTATAAACATGTGCTGTTGGACGACGCGGGCCATTCCAATATTCAAGGAGTAAATGCTCCTTGAGGCATTCCTCTATTGGGCATGTTAAAGACTATCTAATTTTGCCCAAGCCTATCGCTGCAGTCCTATCAGTGAGTGAAAAACGGATATAGCGGTATGTCCGTTCCCCACAGTCGCAGACCCTGAGCTCCTGGAAGATCAGGTCGTGGCCCCAATTACCGGACGCACTTTGCAGATCGAGAGCGACCAAGATGTTCTCCGCGCTCGCGTGAATGTCGCGCAGTAGTTCGTACCGAAGGCGAAATAGAAACATCCTGCGTTGAGAGGTTGTGGCGGCAGCCATACATGTTGGTAGGGAAAAAATGCGGGAAGTTTGCTCTAAGTCGCGCAAGGCTTGGCACAGCGAAGTTGGTAGATCCTCAACTGTTTAGACTAACGCCAGTCGCTGCTATATTGTAACTGGTTGTTACTAGGTTTTGATAAGTAAGTACGTTTTGTATGTCGTTTTGTATGTCGTTTTGTATACTAGGTTTTGTATGTCGTATGTTTTCCTATGCTGCAAGTAGGTTTCGCTTGAGTATCTACCATCTTCGCTGTGGCAAGCTTTGCGCGAACTTCGAGCATTCTTTAAATCAATAATTTATTCAACAATTTATTCGCATAAGCCGGATGACTGTAGTAGTAGCCGTCTTCATCGTACCACGCACGCGGTACCGAGAATGAAGATCGTCGCCATTAAATGATTCGACCAATTCTTCTTCTATGTGTACAGACATGGCGTACATAGCTTGCCCTGATGGCGCAATCCTAAAGAGACATTGGCGCTAATGGGCACCTATGTAGTCCTGGCTTTCGCTGTTTTGCTAAGTTTTGCCAATTTTCTTATTTCTCTGTTGCTTTCTTCTTCTGTCTTCTCTCTGGTTTTTCGGTCGGTTTACCTGCGGATTTCTACTTATTTCTCTCTCTATTTCTTTCCCGTACTTGTTCTTTCTACCTTTCTTCCTCTTTCATCCTTTTTTTCTGCTTGTCCCTCACTCTATTTCTCTCTCTCTCTCTTTTGTTGATCTCTCTTTTTTCCTCTTTCTGCATTTCGGTCTCTCTACTTCCGACGTTCTCATTCTTTCTGTGCTATGCTTTACTTTCTCAACTCCTCCTTTGTCTCCTTCTCACCATCACATCTTTCCTTCTCATGCTCACTTGCCTTTCCCACCCCCTTGCTACACTATACTATACAAGCCTATGCTACGCTCTGCTAGCGTGCCTGGATAGCCTACTGCTTAGGACGCTCACTTTCGGAAGAGGGTACGCGAGTTCCATTCCCACTTTGTGAATAATTTGTTTTGGCAAGAGTTTCTCTCTTTGATGTTCTTCCTTTCTTTCTTTCTTTCTTTCTTTCTTTCTTTCTTTCTTTCTTTCTTTCTTTCTTTCTTTCTTTCTTTCTTTCTTTCTTTCTTTCTTTCTTTCTTTCCTTTCTTTCCTTTCTTTCTTTCTTTCTTTCTTTCTTTCTGTACTCATTCTCTCGCCCACCAGGTTTATTACAGGCAACGCCGGAGAAATCGGCGCACGTGTTCTGGGAGCAAAGCAGAAGAGGACGAAAAGAGCGCGTGACTGTTCATGATGATAGCTGTGGGTCACGACAGACATTTTACACCGAGCTACAGCTGCTTCGCTGTTAAAACCGTCGATCCTCAACTTCCTCGAATGACTTTTGCGAATGACTTTCTCGAAGAGTTTAACAAGGCAGCACCTACGAGAAATAGGAAGCATATTCTGGAAGGCATGTGTTTTGCTGTGTTTGGATATTAGTACGATTAAGGCGTCTTTCCTTCCGGTGGAAGGATCCCGCGCTTCCAAATGTGCTCGTTAAAAATCACAGCATATCCACGGTGTGAATGATGATGAGTGGGGCGAAGCCCCGGAGGCAATCATCGATAAACCGTGAAACTCTTCCGTGAAAATTCGCCAGTAAATCATAGAAAGAGTGTGAAACCGTGTATATATATTAAACATCAAACTTTTATTGTGCTGTTGGTTTACGTGGTCCTTTCATTATCACCACTTTGTGATCGGTGAAATGCAGGGAAAGTGTCCGCTCCCGAGCGAAAGAAAAGGCGCGCCAAGAACGAGCGCCTTGTCTGCCTCCATCCGGCGACTCCGAGCAAAAGAGAAAGTGCGCCAAGAGCGAGCGCCTTTTACGATCGCAGGCATCGAATGACATGCGCCATTCGCATTATGCAAGCGCCATCTGCCATCTTCAAACAGCAACTCTGGATGGATGGATGGATGGATGCTATGAGCGTCCCATTTATAACGGGGCGGTGACAAGTGTGCCACCAGGCTCGAGAAAAAAAAAAAGAACCTTTACTCCTTTTTTCTTAGCGTTGGCCTAGTGTCTTTACTTCAATTAAACTATTTTACTCCAGAAAAAAAAAGAACTAGTAGGTTTTCAGCTCCGTTCTGTGCCTTTTACGGCAGAACGTCCTAATTTTTTTTTCCAATATTTATTTTTGTCCATTCACTCTAGTTTTCTGCCGCCAATACTCTAACCGTCTCTTACTTATTTCATCGCGGGCGTGTTCAGCTTTCATTGTCTCTAAAACCAAGGCGTCATGTAGGCTCGTGCCCAAACGTACACCTGGGTGGATGTCTCCACATTCAATCAGAACTGCTCCGCCGTTTCCTGATCTTCCCCGCAGCACGTGCATGTTCTTCTGTCTTACTGAATCTCGCTTTATAACTACCCGTTCTAAGGCACCCGATCTCGCTTCAAACAGTAAAGCGCTTCCCATTGAATTGTCGTAAAATGCCTCCCTCCTTATTTCATCTTTGCCCTTTCGGTAGTTACTCAAAGCCGGTTTTTTCTCCATAGCTGCCATCCAGTAAATCCTCTCCGCCTCTCTGACTGAAATACATGAAACGCCATCTAGTGAGGAATTCATTAAACTAGAGCTGGCTACATACGTACAACTACTACTACTACTACTACAGAGGAGGGAACGACCCACACCCTAAGGAGCTTCGCCCCTAAAAACTTGGAGGAAGGTTGAGCTCTGCCTTGAAGATTAGAACGCGATAGCGTAATCGGACCCGGTGCGCATCGCCTTGTCAATTTCTTGCCAGTTTTCGTTCCTCCGTAGATGCCTTAACCTTGCCGCAAGGAAACGAGCGTCTGTGCGCGTGAAGTTTGCCGTTCAAACTATCTTGAATGCCTACTGCTAGTCCAGTTGCGGAGTGCACATTACGCCATAATTCTTCCTTTTACGAATCAGCGAAGAGCCCACTGTGCGTCCGTAAGGCAACACGCGATCATACGCAGCTGCTCTCTTTGTTAATGCTTTTGCTGACGATGATGATTAAGTATGTCGCAGCGTTTTATAATGAGTGGGCCTTTAAAACACTCCCTTGTTGCGCAGTTCATATGTTTTGACACCTGGCGCCATTCTACGCTTCTACACGCAATATTAGATGCGTTAAGGAGCCTCCTCTCACTGCATAGCATTCATATATAGTTTTTTTTTCAAAGTAGTTTTAGGCAATGGTGTGACTCTGTGATAGAACACCTGCTTGCCACGCAGAAGGCCTTGGTTCGATTGTCACTCGAACCGAAGATTTTTATTTTTATTATTTATTTGATTTGCATCATTCTCGATTTTTTGTTCACGGACAACGCTGATCTTTCGCTCACAACTTAGGACGCCGACACCGACCCCGGAATTTCTGCGAAGCTAACTTTTTAACGCTATCGCGTTAATACCGCTCTAGTTCATCCAGGCAGTAATCACTAAAGTGTCGTAGATGGCGCTGGTAACGCGATCGGGTCGCGGTGCTGTGTTGGATTTCGCAGTTTGTGCTGCAGCAAAAGGTTCAGCTCCTGTGATTGGGGCGTCCAGCTCTGCATTTGGCGTGGCCTTGTATCCAGTGGTGCTTGGCGGACCTCCAGCGTGATATATAGATGTATTTCGCGCGGATGATGTTCAGTAGACGTTCTTCCGTACCAAAAAAATCACCCGCAAATCTCCGGATCATCCGGGACCCCGTAGATTTAGTGCTGCCATGGTACAGCAAGCTTCGCAAAATAGCGCAGGTCTTGGCCGGGCTTAAGGTATCCCTCATCGATTCCAAGGACCATACCGAGCTTTCCGTCGCAAATTTGCGAGCTTATACGTTCTTCACGACTAAGGTGCTGGCGCTTCCATTGTCGACTAAACTCTGGCGATGTCGGTTTGTTTTAACGCTTTCGCATTTTAAATTACCAATATCTGTTCTCACTGTTTCTGGGTAGATATAAACTGTCAGTCACTTGTGGCGCATACCCGCAAACCACGGCCCGAAGTAGACGGGTATGTGCCACACGTGTCTGTAGTAAAGGGTTTGACAAAGTGCGCGACAGGATTTTCATGTTATTCATGCCATGACCAGACAGTCATATTCGTCAAACCCTCTTGCCATCCCATACCAATCTTGGTCTACACCAAGTTAAGGAGGCGATCACGAGAGCACCCAGATGTAGGCGGCTAGATAGATAGATAGATAGATAGATAGATAGATAGATAGATAGATAGATAGATAGATAGATAGATAGATAGATAGATAGATAGATAGATAGATAGATAGATAGATAGATAGATAGATAGATAGATAGATAGATAGATAGATAGATAGATAGATAGATAGATAGTAAGATAGATAAAACGCTTAAATTGCCTTTAGTTCGCTAAGAAATGCTTCGCATTTAATAACGCCGTCGCGTGAAACAGGTTTGACACCTGGTTCCTGCAAACAAATATTATCCGGTTTAACTAATATGCAGTAGAGCTGCCGCAGGCTTATGAAGAGTGCAGAAATTCCAATGCCAGATCTCTAAATGGTCTACGTGTGTGCGATCATTACGCGGCGGCAGGGGCGTAGCCAGAAGTTTTTTCCGGGGGGGGGGGGGGGGCGGGGTTCAGCCCTGCTTTATGTATGTTCGTGCATGCGTTTGTATGTGCGCGTGTATATTTCCGCAAGCAAAACTGAAAAATTTCGGGGGTGCTTTTTGCTGGCGTAGCGTCAGCACTGTCGGCCACTCTCCATCCAGCCCCCGCTGCCTGGGAGTGCCTGCGTCCCAGGAATTCCTAATTATTCTGGCTAGTTTCTTCCCTATCATCGATGTCTTAGCTTTATTCTTGCTGGAAAGCACTCTACGTTTCTCAAGTGCGAGTCTCAATTCCTTTCATTTTACCCTCATATGCGTACAGTAAGCAGTACCCCGTCTGTTTCCGCATAACATTTTCGCAGTGGTGCGATATCTCCTTTTGACGATAAAGCTCCGCAGTGAATGTGGCGTGGAGTCTGCGGTCATGGAACTAGGTGAAGACACAATTCCGCCAGCTGCGTCGGCAACTACCATGACAACCCGGTACACCACATTGACAAAACCTCGGAACCCGGGACTTTTACGGCGACGAACGGCGTTGATGGGGACGAGTGGCTTAACATGTACGAGTGCGTCAGCAAAAACATGTTTCCGTGCCATCCGTTATGACTGGGCGAACGTCATATTCTATCTAAACACAATCCCCGCGTCTAGTTTGAGACCGACGCGCAAGAACTTAAAAAGTGGAACACGTTTAAATAACAGCTCTGCAACCTTTTCGGAAACCCGTATGGTCTACACTTTGCTGCAAGAAAAGAACTTCCAGTGCGCACCCTGGCGTCAACCGAGCCCTGATGGTTCTACATTCTAGAGGCACTGGCCCTGTGTCAAAAGGATGATCATGTCATATTGCAGACTGACATCTTCGCATTGTGGTAAACAGAGAATCATGGTATAATAGCGTTTGATAGCGTTTGCTGTCGGGCTAGTTGGTGCATAGCTGAACTTCAATTGATGGCGCAAATGTTAAGACAGGAACGTAGAAGACACGTAAGACACGGACAGAGAAAAAACAGAGAAAAAATTTGAGACGTTCACCCCGCATGTGTGTTATGCACACAGGGTTTATCCGAAAAGTAATCTCAGTGATTATATTGTAAAGGGTCTATACCTCACAAAAGGCTAGGAGCCGCTTGATATTGGTGGAAGGGGAGTTAGCTTACGCACGTGCGGTCGCACTGTGGAATGCCACCATATGGAGAGTAAGGAGATACTTTCCCGTGAAACTCGTTTTCATTTGCCGTACAAGCCACAATGCAGCGCTCGTTCGAACAAAGGCTTGCCATCAACATTTGTGGGAAACTCGATCGACAAGTGCGAAGTTGAAACTTTCCTTTTTATAAGGTCCTCTGTTCATACTTTTTAGCCACAACGTCATGTGTGCCGGTGTCGTAGGCCTTTTTAGAAGGTTGTAAAGAGGTCAGCGATGAAGCCCGCTCTGGGCGGCCTCCAACAACCGTCACCGATCACAACGAGCCAGTCCGCACTGCCTTCGCCTTGACCTGCTTCCTTGTCAATTTAAAGGTGCCAAGGGTACGCCAGCTGCCAAATTGTCCTAACATGGCTTCTCCACAGTTCCTTTTGTTTAGTAAAACTTGTTCTTGGGCTAGTTGGTACATGCTTACTGAAATACAAAAAAAGATGCTTACCACCGAGAAGAAAAGAAGTTTAAGACAGAACGACATTTTGTTTCCGCGCTTGAAAACTCGTATGGCGGACATTATTTCGAAACGCTTGACAAAGTCAAAGAGGCTTGCACCAAGGCTTTATAGCACAAAGAGAGAGAAATCGATGAAAAGGAAGAGCAGGGAGGTTTAACCTGGTGCTTATTCCGAAGGAGACCTACCATGACGCCTTCGATGCCTGGAAATCTGAGTGTAAGCGATTTATCGTTTTAGGAAGAGCGTATTTTGAAGCCTTTCATCGTGTTGTACTTATCTGATCAATACATCTTTTTTAATCGACTAATTGGCATCACTTTTCGGACGTACCCTGCAAGTGCTTAATTCCAGAGGATTATAGGAAGGACCCCTAAAAGCAGGTAAGAACGAACGCTTATGGTTCTTTGTCTCAAGGGCAAGTTCTCGTGCACCATATTCTTTTTTAAATCAGTAGAATATTTTTTCCCATTAGTGAAGCAGGAAAACGCAAGTTTTTGGAATGATTTCATGTTCTGTAGTAGTTCATCCGAAAGAAAGAAATTGTCTTACCGGGTGAATATTAAAGGGGTCATGAACAACCCCACATCCTTGGTGAAAAAAACACATACGGAAAGCAGACATACTGCTGTGAACAGCAAATCCAAATCTTGCAGTCGTGTGCGGCAAGGAGAGTTTGCAAGCGGAGCGCGAAGTTGCCACTTTCTCAAGCACCCTATCTTCATACAGAGGCTCATCCTCACTCCCTTCGAAGCTGCCAGCGGCTGCTGTATGGCGTCACACAGCAGATTGCTGCTATTGGCCGATAGCTTCGATAAACCACGAGCAGCGTATGGATCAGATACGCTTCTTGCCATGCGATGCCACTACGTGCCGGTACTGTGCTCTATAGACGGTTTCGCCAGCGCTTACCGTTCTCTGGCAACATGTGCGTTCACCGGAAACGCGCCCTAGAAAACTTCCTGTTTCCTTATTTAGCGTGGTTTTAGCCTGCGTGTGCAGGCCGTTGCTGCTTGTGCTTCGATGTTTTGTGTGGATAAAATTATTCCCATGAACCGCTCGCAATTCGGGCACTGATCTGTAGTGCCAGGATGCAGTCTGCGACCCGCAACTAATTTGCTATCGCAAGTCAAAACGTTCTTGTTTCTGACAGATGAAGGCAGAAGAAGCCTGGATTGCATCGATCAGGCGACAAAAACTGAATTCCACAAAGAGCGCGTAGACTTGTTCTGCCCACTTCATCAAAGCAAGTAAAGTTCAATGCATACTCAGACAATGCTCAGACGTTAGTCGAAGGTCCCCAATTACAAGGAACACGTCGGATGCCAGCGTCTGCCACCCATGAAAGACATCTAATCTATCTATCTATCTATCTATCTATCTATCTATCTATTCTATCTATATCGATCTATC